>NC_092258.1:18040744-18112023 GCF_036320965.1 Panulirus ornatus | reverse complement strand
ATAATGATAATGAAAATAATAATAATAATAATGATAACAATAATAATGATAATAACAATAATAATAATAGTAATAATAATAATAATAATAATAATAATAATAATAATAATAATAATAATAATAATAATAATGATAAGAAGAAGAAGAAGAAGAATGATAATAGTGATCATGATAATAATATTGATAATAATAATGATACTAATGATAATATTACTAATATCAATTATGATAATCATCGTTATCATTATTTATCTATATTCATTATACTTTGTCGTTGACTCAAGCGTTAGCAAGATAGCGCAAGGAATCAGACGAAGGAATGGCCCGACCAACCCACATACACATGTAGATACATAAGCGCCCACACACACACATATACATAGCTATACATTTCAACGCATACATACATATACATCCACGGACATATACATATATACACATGTACATGTTCATACTTGCTGCCTTCATCCATTCTTGTCACCACCTCACCATACATGAAATGGCACCTCCTCTCCCCCGGCGCGCGTGTGAGGTAGCATTAGGAAAAGACAACAAAGGCCACATTCGTTCACACTCAGTCTCTAGCTATCATGTATAATGCACCGAAACCACACCTCCCTCTCCTCATCCAGGCCCCACAAAACTTTCCCTGGTATTCCTCAGACGCTTCGCATGCCCTGGTTCAATCCAATGACAGCACGTCGACTCCAGTATACCACATCGTTCCAATTCACTTTATTCCTTGCACGTTCAAAAAGATTTTCATTCCATCCCTCCACCTTCAATTTGATCTCCCACTTCTCTCCTCCCCTCCACCTCTGACACATATATCCTCTTCGTCAATCTTTCCTCACTCATTCTCTCCATGCGATCAAACCATTTCAATACACTCTCTTCTGCTCTCTCAGCCACACTTTTTTCATTACGATACATCTCTCTTACCCTTTCATTGCTTACTCGATCAAACCACCTCACACCACATATTGTCCTCAAACATCTCATTTCCAACACACCCACCCTTCTCCGCACAACTCTATCCATAGCCCATGCCTCGCAACCATATGATACTGTTGGAACCACTATTCCTTCAAACATACCCATTTTTGCTCTCCGAGATAACGTTCTCGCCTTCTACACATCCTTCAACGCTCCCAAAACCTTTTGCCCCTCCCCACTCTGTGACTTACTTCCGCTTCCATGGTTCCATCCGCTGCCAAATCCACTCCCAGATATCTAAAACACTTCACTTCCTCCAGTTTTTCTCCATTCAAACTTACCTCCCAATTGACTTGTCCCTCAACCCTACTGAACCTAATATCTTTGTTCTTATTCACACACTTTAACAAACTCAGTCACCAGCTTCTGCAGTTTCTCACCTGAATCAGTCATCATCGCTGTATCATCAGCGAACAACAACTGATCCACTTTCCAAGCCTTCTCATCCACAACAGACTGCATACTTTCCCCTCTCTCCAAAACTCTTGCATTCACCTCCTTAACATCCCCATCCATAAACAAATTAAACAACCATGGAGACATCACGCACCCCTGTCGCAACCATCATTCACTGGGATAAAAACTGTTCACTGTTTCTAGCAACTTATCTCCCACACCAAATACACTTAATATCTTCCACACAGCATCTCCATCACCTCTATCATATGCCTTCTCCAGATCCATAAATGTTATATACAAATCCATTGGTTTTCTAAGTATTTCTCATATACGTTCTTCAAAGCATACACCTGATCCACACATCCTCTACCACTTCTGAAACCACACTGCGCTTTCCCAATCTGATGCTCTGTACATGCCTTCACCCTCTCAATCAAAACCCTCCCATACAATTTCCCAGGAATACTCAACAAACTTATACCTCTGTAATTTGAACACTCACCTTCATACCCTTTGCCTTTATACCATGGCACTATGCATGCATTCCACCAATCCTCAGGCACTTCACCATAAGCCATACATACATTGAATATTCTCACCAACCAGTCAACAACACAGTCACCCCCTTTTTGAATAAATTCCACTGGAAAACCATCCAATCCCGCCGCCTTGCCGGCTTTCAACTTCCGCAAAGCTTTGACTACCTCTTCTTTGTTTACCAAACCATTCTCCCTGAACCTCTTACTTCGCACACCACCTCGACTAAAACACCCTATAACTGCCACTCTACCATCAAACACATTCATCGAACCTTCAAAGTACTCACTCCATCTCCCTCTCACTCCACCACTACTTGTTATTACCTCCCCATTATCTCCCTTCACCGATGTTCCCATTTGTTTTCAAGCCTTACGCACTTTATTTACCTCCTTCCAAAACTTCTTTTATTCTCCCTAGAATTTAACGATACTCCCTCACCCCAACTCTCATTTGCCCTCTTTTCACTTCTTGCACCTTTCTCTTGACTTCCTGCCTCTTTCTTTTATACATCTCCTAGTCATTTGTATTATTTCTCTGCAAAAATCGTCCAAATGCCTCTCTCTTCTCTTTCATTAACAATCTTACCTCATCCCACCACTCACTACCCTTTCTAATCTGCCCACCTCCCACGCTTCTCATGCCACAGGCATCTTTTGCGCAAGCAATCACTGCTTCCCTAAATACCTCCCATTCCTCCCCCACTCCCCCTACGTCATTTCCTCTCATCTTTTTCCATTCTGCACTCAATCTCTCCTGGTACTTCCTCACACAAGTCTCCTTTCTAAGCTCATTCACTCTCACCACTCTCTTCACCCCAACATTCTCTCTTCTTTTCTGAAAACCTCTACATATCTTAACCTTCGCCTCCACAAGATAATGATCAGACATCCCTCCAGCTGCCCCTGTCAGCACATTGACATCCAAATGCCTCTCTTTCGCGCGCCTATCAATTAACACGTAATCCAATAACGCTCTCTAGCCATCTCCCCTACTCACACACGTATACTTACTTATATCTCTTTCTAAACCAGGTATTCCCAATCACCAGTCCTTTTCCAGCACACAAATGTACAAGCTCTTCACCATTTCCATTTACAACACTGAACACCCCATATACACCAATTATACCTTCTACTGCCACATTACTTACCTTTGCATTCAAATCACCCATCATTATGACCCGGTCTCGTGCATCAAAGCTACTAACACACTCACTCAGCTGCTCCCAAAACACATGCCTCTCATGATCTTTCTTCTCATGACCAGGTGCATAGGCACCATTAATCATCCATCTCTCTCCATCCACTTTCAGTTTTACCCATATCAATCCAGAGTTTACTTTCTTACATTCTATCACATACTCCCACAACTCCTGCTTCAGGAGTAGTGCTACTCCTTCCTTTGCTCTTGTCCCCTCATCAGCCAATGGCTTTACCCCCAAGACATTCCCAAACCACTCTTCCCCTTTACCCTTGTGTTTCGCTTCACTCAAGGACAAAACATCCAGATTCCTGTCCTCAAACATACTACTATCTCTCCTTTTTTCTCATCTTGGCTACATCCACACACATTCAGACGCTCAAATCTGAGCCTTCGAGGAAGATGAGCACTCCCTCCATGACTCCTTCTTCTGTTTCCCCTTTTAGAAAGCTAAAATACAAGGAGGGGAGAGTTTCTAGCCCCCCCTCCCCCGCTTCCGTCCCTTTTAGTCACCTTCTACGACACGCGGGAATGTGGGGGAAATATTCTTTTTCTCCTATCCCCAGGGATGATAATGATAATAATAATAATAAAGATAACGATAATAATAATAATAATAATGATAATGATAAAAATGATAATGATAATAATGATAATAATAATAATAATAATAATAATAATAATAATAATAATAATAATAATAATAATAACAATAATAATAATAATGATAATAATAATGATGATGATAATAGTACTAATGATAATGATAATAATAATAGTAATAATAATAATGATAATGATAATAATAATAATAACAATGATAATAACAGTAATGATAATAATAACAATAGTAATGATAGTAATAATAATAATAATGATAATAATAATAATAATAATAATAATAATAATAATAATAATAATAATGATAATAATAATGATAATGATAATAATAACAATAATGATAATGATAATAATAATAATAATAATAATAATAATAATAATAATAATAATAATAATAATAATAATAATGATAATAATAATAATAATGATGATAATAATAATGATAATCATAATGATAGTAATAATAATAATAATAACAATAATGATGATAATAACAATAATAATAATAATAATAATAATAATAATAATAATAATAATAATAATAATAATAATAATAATAATAGTAATAGTAATAGTAATAATAATAATAATAATAATAATAATGATGATGATGATGATAATAATAATAATAATAATAATAATAATAATAATAATAATAATAATGATAATAATAATAATAATAATAATGATGATAATAATAATAATAATAATAATAATAATAATAATAATAATAATAATAATAATAATAATAATAATAATAATAATGATAATAATAATAATGACAATAATAATGATAATAATGATAATAATAATAATAATAATAATAATAATAATAATAATAGTGATAATAATAATAATAACAATAATAATAATGATAATGATAATAATAATAATAATAATAATAATGATAATAATAATAATAATAATAATAATAATAATAATAATGATGGAGAGAGGTGGATGATTATTGGTGCATATGCACCTGGGCATGAGAAGAAAGATCATGAGAGGCAAGTGTTTTGGGAGCAGCTGAATGAGTGTGTTAGTGGTTTTGATGCACGAGACCGGGTCATAGTGATGGGTGATTTGAATGCAAAGGTGAGTAATGTGGCAGTTGAGGGAATACTTGGTATATATGGGGTGTTCAGTGTTGTAAATGGAAATGGTGAAGAGCTTGTAGATTTATGTGCTGAAAAAGGACTGATGATTGGGAATACCTGGTTTAAAAAGCGAGATATACATAAGTATACTTATGTAAGTAGGAGAGATGGCCAGAGAGCGTTATTGGATTACGTGTTAATTGACAGGCGTGCGAAAGAGAGACTTTTGGATGTTAATGTGCTGAGAGGTGCAACTGGAGGGATGTCTGATCATTATCTTGTGGAGGCTAAGGTGAAGATTTGTATGGGTTTTCAGAAAAGAAGAGTGAATGTTGGGGTGAAGAGGGTGGTGAGAGTAAGTGAGCTTGAGAAGGAGACTTGTGTGAGCAAGTACCAGGAGAGACTGAGTACAGAATGGAAAAAGGTGAGAACAATGGAAGTAAGGGGAGTGGGGGAGGAATGGGATGTATTTAGGGAATCAGTGATGGATTGCGCAAAAGATGCTTGTGGCATGAGAAGAGTGGGAGGTGGGTTGATTAGAAAGGGTAGTGAGTGGTGGGATGAAGAAGTAAGAGTATTAGTGAAAGAGAAGAGAGAGGCATTTGGACGATTTTTGTAGGGAAAAAATGCAATTGAGTGGGAGATGTATAAAAGAAAGAGACAGGAGGTCAAGAGAAAGGTGCAAGAGGTGAAAAAAAGGGCAAATGAGAGTTGGGGTGAGAGAGTATCATTAAATTTTAGGGAGAATAAAAAGATGTTCTGGAAGGAGGTAAATAAAGTGCGTAAGACAAGGGAGCAAATGGGAACTTCAGTGAAGGGCGCAAATGGGGAGGTGATAACAAGTAGTGGTGATGTGAGAAGGAGATGGAGTGAGTATTTTGAAGGTTTGTTGAATGTGTTTGATGATAGAGTGGCAGATATAGGGTGTTTTGGTCGAGGTGGTGTGCAAAGTGAGAGGGTTAGGGAAAATGATTTGGTAAACAGAGAAGAGGTAGTGAAAGCTTTGCGGAAGATGAAAGCCGGCAAGGCAGCAGGTTTGGATGGTATTGCAGTGGAATTTATCAAAAAAGGGGGGTGACTGTATTGTTGACTGGTTGGTAAGGTTATTTAATGTATGTATGACTCATGGTGAGGGGCCTGAGGATTGGCGGAATGCGTGCATTGTGCCATTGTACAAAGGCAAAGGGGATAAGAGTGAGTGCTCAAATTACAGAGGTATAAGTTTGTTGAGTATTCCTGGTAAATTATATGGGAGGGTATTGATTGAGAGGGTGAAGGCATGTACAGAGCATCAGATTGGGGAAGAGCAGTGTGGTTTCAGAAGTGGTAGAGGATGTGTGGATCAGGTGTTTGCTTTGAAGAATGTATGTGAGAAATACTTAGAAAAGCAAATGGATTTGTATGTAGCATTTATGGATCTGGAGAAGGCATATGATAGAGTTGATAGAAATGCTCTGTGGAAGGTATTAAGAATATATGGTGTGGGAGGAAAGTTGTTAGAAGCAGTGAAAAGTTTTGTAGGAAGAGAGGAAAGTGATTGGTTCTCAGTGAATGTAGGTTTGCGGCAGGGGTGTGTGATGTCTCCATGGTTGTTTAATTTGTTTATGGATGGGGTTGTTAGGGAGGTAAATGCAAGAGTTTTGGAAAGAGGGGCAAGTATGAAGTCTGTTGGGGATGAGAGAGTTTGGGAAGTGAGTCAGTTGTTGTTCGCTGATGATACAGCGCTGGTGGCTGATTCATGTGAGAAACTGCAGAAGCTGGTGACTGAGTTTGGAAAAGTGTGTGGAAGAAGAAAGTTAAGAGTAAATGTGAATAAGAGCAAGGTTATTAGGTACAGTAGGGTTGAGGGTCAAGTCAATTGGGAGGTGAGTTTGAATGGAGAAAAACTGGAGGAAGTGAAGTGTTTTAGATATCTGGGAGTGGATCTGGCAGCGGATGGAACCATGGAAGCGGAAGTGGATCATAGGGTGGGGGAGGGGGCGAAAATCCTGGGGGCCTTGAAGAATGTGTGGAAGTCGAGAACATTATCTCGGAAAGCAAAAATGGGTATGTTTGAAGGAATAGTGGTTCCAACAATGTTGTATGGTTGCGAGGCGTGGGCTATGGATAGAGTTGTGCGCAGGAGGATGGATGTGCTGGAAATGAGATGTTTGAGGACAATGTGTGGTGTGAGGTGGTTTGATCGAGTGAGTAACGTAAGGGTAAGAGAGATGTGTGGAAATAAAAAGAGCGTGGTTCAGAGAGCAGAAGAGGGTGTTTTGAAATGGTTTGGGCACATGGAGAGAATGAGTGAGGAAAGATTGACCAAGAGGATATATGATAGGTGGTAGAGGATGTGTGGATCAGGTGTTTGAAGAATGTATGTGAGAAATAGTTAGAAAAGCAAATGGATTTGTATGTAGCATTTATGGATCTGGAAAAGGCATATGACTGAGTTGATTGAGATGTTCTGTGGAAGGTATTAAGAATATATGGTGTGGGAGACTAGCTGCTAAAAGCAGTGAAAAGTTTTTATCGAGGATGTAAGGCATGTGTACGAGTAGGAAGAGAGGAAAGTGATTGGTTCACAGTGAATGTCGGTTTGCAGCAGGGGTGCGTGATGTCTCCATGGATGTTTAATTTGTTTATGGATGGGGTTGTTAGGGAGGTGAATGCAAGAGTTTTGGAGAGAGGGGCAAGTATGCAGTCTTTTGTGGATGATAGGGCATGGGAAGTGAGTCAGTTGTTGTTCGCCTATGATACAGCGATGGTGGCTGATTCATGTGAGAAACTGCAGAAGCTGGTGACTGAGTTTGGTAAAGTGTGTGAAAGAAGAAAGTTTAGGGTAAATGTGAATAAGAGCAAGGATATTAGGTACTGTAGGGTCGAGGAACTAGTCAATTGGGAGGTAAGTTTGAATGGAGAAAAACTGGAGGAAATGACGTGTTTTGGATATCCGGTATGGGATTTGGCAGCGGATGGAATCATGGAAGTGGAAGTGAGTCACAGGGAGGGGGGGGGGGGGGCGAAAGTTTGGGAACGTTGAAAAATATGTAGAAGGCAAGAACATTATCTCAAAAGCAAAAATGGGTATATTTGAAGGAATAGTGGTTCCAACAATGTTATATAGTTGCGAGGCGTGGGCTATAGATAGAGTGGTGAGCAGGAGGGTGGATGTGTTGGAAATGAGATGTTTGAGGACAATATGTGGTGTGAGGTGGTTTGATCGAGTAAGTGATGAAAGGGTAAGAAAGATGTGTGGTAATAAAAAGAGTGTGGTTGAGAGAGCAGAAGAGGGTGTTTTGAAATGGTTTGGTCACATGGAGAGAATGAGTGAGGAAAGATTGACAAAGAGGATATATGTGTCAGAGGTAGAGGGAACGAGGAGAAGTGGGAGACCAAATTGGAGGTGGAAAGATGGAGTGAAAAAGATTTTGAGTGATCGGGGCCTGAACATGCGGGAGGGTGAAACGCGTGCAAGGAATAGAGTAATTGAAACGATGTGGTATACCGGAGTCGACGTGCTGTCATTGGATTGAACCAAGGCATGTGAAGCGTCTGGGGTAAACCATGGAAAGTTCTGTGGGGCCTGGATGTGGAAAGGGAGCTGTGATTTCGTTGCATTATACATGACAGCTAGAGACTGAGTGTGAACGAATGTTTCCTTTGCTGTCTTTTCCTAGCGCTATCATGCGCGCATGCGGGGGGGGAGAGGGGTTCTTATTTCATGTGTGGCGGGATGTCGACGGAAATGAATAAGGACAGCAAGAATGAATTATGTACATGTGGATGATGTACATGTCTGCGTATGTATGTATATGCATACGTTGAAATGTATAGTTATGTATGTGTGTGTGTGGACGTGTGTGTATATACATGTGTTTGTGGGTGGGTTGGGCCATTCTTTCGTCTGTTTCCTTGCGCTACCTCGCTAACGCGGGAGACAGCGACAAAGTATAATGAATAGATATAAATGAATAAATAAATGATAGTAATGATAATAACAGTAATGATAATAATAATAATAATAATTATAATAATAATAATAATAATAATGATAATAATAATAATAATAATAATGATAATAATAATAATAATAATAATAATAATAATAATAATAATAATAATAATAATAATAATAATAATAATAATAATAAAAATAATAATGATAATGATAATAATGATAATAATAATAATAGCAATAATAAAGATATTAATGATAATAATAACAACAATAATAATAATACTAATAATAATAATAATAATAATAATAATAATAATAATGATAATAATAATAATAATTTCAAAACACCCTCTTCTGCTCTCTCAACCACGCTCTTTTTATTTCCACACATCTCTCTTACCCTTACTTTACTTACTCGATCAAACCACCGCACACTACACATTGTCCTCAAACATCTCATTTCCAGCACATCCATCCTCCTGCGCACAACTCTATCCATAGCCCACGCCTCGCAACCATACAACATTGTTGGAACCACTATTCCTTCAAACATACCCATTTTTGCTTTCCGAGATAATGTTCTTGACTTCCACACATTCTTCAATGCTCCCAGGATTTTCGCCCCCTCCCCCACCCTATGATTCACTTCCGCTTCTATGGTTCCATCTGCTGCCAGATCCACTCCCATATATCTAAAACACTTTACTTCCTCCAGTTTTTCTCCATTCAAACTTACCTCCCAATTGACTTGACTTTGAAATGGTTTGGGCACATGGAGAGAATGAGTGAGGAAAGATTGACCAAGAGGATATATGTGTCGGAGGTGGAGGGAACGAGGAGAAGTGGGAGACCAAATTGGAGGTGGAAAGATGGAGTGAAAAAGATTTTGAGTGATCGGGGCCTGAACATGCAGGAGGGTGAAAGGCGGGCAAGGAATAGAGTGAATTGGATCGATGTGGTATACCGGGGTTGACGTGCTGTCAGTGGATTGAATCAGGGCATGTGAAGCTTCTGGGGTAAACCATGGAAAGTTGTGTAGGGCCTGGATGTGGAAAGGGAGCTGTAGGTTTCGGGCATTATTGCATGACAGCTGGAGACTGAGCGTGAACGAATGGGGCCTTTGTTGTCCTTTCCTAGCGCTACCTCGCACACATGAGGGGGGAGGGGGATGGTATTCCATGTGTGGCGAGGTGGCGATGGGAATGAATAAAGGCAGGCAGTGTGAATTGTGTGGATGGGTATATATGTATGTGTCTGTGTGTGTATATATATGTGTACATTGAGATGTATGGGTGCGTATGTTTGCGTGTGTGGACGTGTGTGTATATACATGTGTATGGGGGTGGGTTGGGCCATTTCTTTCTTCTGTTTCCTTGCGCTACCTCGCAAATGGTGGAGACAGCGACAAAGATAAATAATAAAAATAAATGATAATAATATTAATATAACAATAATAATAATGATAATGATAATAATAATAATAATAACAAATAATAATAATAATAATAATGAAAATAATAATAATAATAATAATAATAATAATGATAGTAATGATAATAGTAATAATAACAATAATGAAGATTTTTTTTTTTTTTTTTGCTTTGTCGCTGTCTCCCGCGTTTGCGAGGTAGCGCAAGGAAACAGACGAAAGAAATGGCCCAACCCACCCCCATACACATGTATATACATACGTCCACACACGCAAATATACATACCTACACAGCTTTCCATGGTTTACCCCAGACGCTTCACATGCCTTGATTCAATCCACTGACAGCACGTCAACCCCGGTATACCACATCGCTCCAATTCACTCTATTCCTTGCCCTCCTTTCACCCTCCTGCATGTTCAGGCCCCGATCACACAAAATCTTTTTCTCTCCATCTTTCCACCTCCAATTTGGTCTCCCTCTTCTCCTCGTTCCCTCCACCTCCGACACATATATCCTCTTGGTCAATCTTTCCTCACTCATTCTCTCCATGTGCCCAAACCACTTCAAAACACCCTCTTCTGCTCTCTCAACCACGCTCTCTTTATTTCCACACATCTCTCTTACCCTTACGTTACTACTCGATCAAACCACCTCACACCACACATTGTCCTCAAACATCTCATTTCCAGCACATCCATCCTCCTGCGCACAACTCTATCCATAGCCCACGCCTCGCAACCATACAACATTGTTGGAACCACTATTCCTTCAAACATACCCATTTTTGCTCTCCGAGATAATGTTCTCGACTTCCACACATTCTTCAAGGCCCCCAGAATTTTCGCCCCCTCCCCCACCCTATGATCCACTTCCGCTTCCATGGTTCCATCCGCTGCCAGATCCACTCCCAGATATCTAAAACACTTCACTTCCTCCAGTTTTTCTCCATTCAAACTCACCTCCCAATTGACTTGACCCTCAACCCTACTGTACCTAATAACCTTGCTCTTATTCACATTTACTCTTAACTTTCTTCTTTCACACACTTTACCAAACTCAGTCACCAGCTTCTGCAGTTTCTCACATGAATCAGCCACCAGCGCTGTATCATCAGCGAACAACAACTGACTCACTTCCCAAGCTCTCTCATCCCCAACAGACTTCATACTTGCCCCTCTTTCCAAAACTCTTGCATTCACCTCCCTAACAACCCCATCCATAAACAAATTAAACAACCATGGAGACATCACACACCCCTGCCGCAAACCTACATTCACTGAGAACCAATCACTTTCCTCTCTTCCTACACGTACACATGCCTTACATCCTCGATAAAAACTTTTCACTGCTTCTAACAACTTTCCTCCCACACCATATATTCTTAATACCTTCCACAGAGCATCTCTATCAACTCTATCATATGCCTTCTCCAGATCCATAAATGCTACATACAAATCCATTTGCTTTTCTAAGTATTTCTCACATACATTCTTCAAAGCAAACACCTGATCCACACATCCTCTACCACTTCTGAAACCACACTGCTCTTCCCCAGTCTGATGCTCTGTACATGCCTTCACCCTCTCAATCAATATCCTCCCATATAATTTACCAGGAATACTCAACAAACTTATACCTCTGTAATTTGAGCACTCACTCTTATCCCCTTTGCCTTTGTACAATGGCACTATGCACGCATTCCGCCAATCCTCAGGCACCTCACCATGAGTCATACATACATTAAATAACCTTACCAACCAGTCAACAATACAGTCACCCCCTTTTTTAATAAATTCCACTGCAATACCATCCAAACCTGCTGCCTTGCCGGCTTTCATCTTCCGCAAAGCTTTCACTACCTCTTCTCTGTTTACCAAATCATTTTCCCTAACCCTCTCACTTTGCACACCACCTCGACCAAAACACCCTATATCTGCCACTCTATCATCAAACACATTCAACAAACCTTCAAAATACTCACTCCATCTCCTTCTCACATCACCACTACTTGTTATCAACTCCCCATTTGCGCCCTTCACTGAAGTTCCCATTTGCTCCCTTGTCTTACGCACTTTATTTACCTCCTTCCAGAACATCTTTTTATTCTCCCTAAAATTTAATGATACTCTCTCACCCCAACTCTCATTTGCCCTTTTTTTCACCTCTTGCACCTTTCTCTTGACCTCCTGTCTCTTTCTTTTATACATCTCCCACTCAATTGCATTTTTTCCCTGCAAAAATCGTCCAAATGCCTCTCTCTTCTCTTTCACTAATACTCTTACTTCTTCATCCCACCACTCACTACCCTTTCTAATCAACCCACCTCCCACTCTTCTCATGCCACAAGCATCTTTTGCGCAATCCATCACTGATTCCCTAAATACATCCCATTCCTCCCCCACTCCCCTTACTTCCATTGTTCTCACCTTTTTCCATTCTTTACTCAGTCTCTCCTGGTACTTCCTCACACAAGTCTCCTTCCCAAGCTCACTTACTCTCACCACCCTCTTCACCCCAACATTCACTCTTCTTTTCTGAAAACCCATACAAATCTTCACCTTAGCCTCCACAAGATAATGATCAGACATCCCTCCAGTTGCACCTCTCAGCACATTAACATCCAAAAGTCTCTCTTTCGCGCGCCTGTCAATTAACACGTAATCCAATAACGCTCTCTGGCCATCTCTCCTACTTACATAAGTATACTTATGTATATCTCGCTTTTTAAACCAGGTATTCCCAATCATCAGTCCTTTTTCAGCACATAAATCTACAAGCTCTTCACCATTTCCATTTACAACACTGAACACCCCATGTATACCAATTATTCCCTCAACTGCCACATTACTCACCTTTGCATTCAAATCACCCATCACTATAACCCGGTCTCGTGCATCAAAACCACTAACACACTCATTCAGCTGCTCCCAAAACACTTGCCTCTCATGATCTTTCTTCTCATGCCCAGGTGCATATCACCAATAATCACCCATCTCTCTCCATCAACTTTCAGTTTTACCCATATTAATCGAGAATTTACTTTCTTACATTCTATCACATACTCCCACAAATCCTGTTTCAGGAGTATTGCTACTCCTTCCCTTGCTCTTGTCTTCTCACTAACCCCTGACTTTACTCCCAAGACATTCCCAAACCACTCTTCCCCTTTACCCTTGAGCTTCGTTTCACTCAGAGCCAAAACATCCAGGTTCCTTTCCTCAAACATACTACCTATCTCTCCTTTTTTCACATCTTGGTTACATCCACACACATTTAGGCACCCCAATCTGAGCCTTCGAGGAGGATGAGCACTCCCCGCGTGACTCCTTCTTCTGTTTCCCATTTTAGAAAGTTAAAAAAAAATACAAGGAGGGGAGGATTTCTGGCCCCCCGCTCCCGTCCCCTCTAGTCGCTTTCTACGACACGCGAGGAATGCGTGGGAAGTATTCTTTCACCCCTATCCCCAGGGATAATATATATATATATATATATATATATATATATATATATATATATATTATATTTTTTTTTTTTTTTTCTTTTTTATACTTTGTCGCTGTCTCCCGCGTTTGCGAGGTAGCGCAAGGAAACAGACGAAAGAAATGGCCCAACCCCCCCCCCCCCCCCATACACATGTATATACATACGTCCACACACGCAAATATACATACCTACACAGCTTTCCATGGTTTACCCCAGACGCTTCACATGCCTTGATTCAATCCACTGACAGCACGTCAACCCCGGTATACCACATCGCTCCAATTCACTGTATTCCTTGCCCTCCTTTCACCCTCCTGCATGTTCAGGCCCCGATCACACAAAATCTTTTTCACTCCATCTTTCCACCTCCAATTTGGTCTCCCTCTTCTCCTTGCTCCCTCCACCTCCGACACATATATCCTCTTGGTCAATCTTTCCTCACTCATCCTCTCCATGTGCCCAAACCACTTCAAAACACCCTCTTCTGCTCTCTGAACCACGCTCTTTTTATTTCCACATATCTCTCTTACCCTTACGTTACTTACTCGATCAAACCACCTCACACCACACATTGTCCTCAAACATCTCATTTCCAGCACATCCATCCTCCTGCGCACAACTCTATCCATAGCCCACGCCTCGCAACCATACAACATTGTTGGAACCACTATTCCTTCAAACATACCCATTTTTGCTTTCCGAGATAATGTTCTCGACTTCCACACATTCTTCAAGGCCCCCAGAATTTTCGCCCCCTCCCCCACCCTATGATCCACTTCCGCTTCCATGGTTCCATCCGCTGCCAGATCCACTCCCAGATATCTAAAACACTTCACTTCCTCCAGTTTTTCTCCGTTCAAACTCACCTCCCAATTGACTTGACCCTCAACCCTACTGTACCTAATAACCTTGCTCTTATTCACATTTACTGAGTTTGGTAAAGTGTGTGGAAGAAGAAAGTTATATATATATATATATATATATATATATATATATATATATATATATATATATATATATATATATATATATATATATATATATATATATATATATATATATATATATATATATATGTATACATATATATATATATATACATATATATATATATATATATATATATATATATATATATATATATATATATATATATATATATATATATATATATATACACATACACACACACATACATACGTACATATACACACACACACACATACATATATATACATATGAAAAATGTAAGAAACAATTTAGAAAACTGAAACTTCTAGCTTGAAATGAAATGAAAAAATGGATGTCACATAATGGTTCAACCTCTGGCTATGGAAAAAGGAAATGTAATTTATTTACACAAACGTCAATAGTAGTTCTCATCAATTTAACCACTGTATCAATAAGCTTCACTGTCTAAGCTACATTTTTTCCAATTTCACTATCTTCTTGTTAAAGCACCATGTATGAAAACTATCACTCCAGTAACACAACTATAATTATTATGTAGGGACTTTATACAGTCAAAAAACAAATAGGGTTGCAGGCCTAATGACCTTACTTATAGGTCATTGGCCATTAAATCCAGTAAAAGAATGGATTTCAATTGATATTGATGATAATAGTAATAATAATAATAATGATAATAATAATAATAATAATAATAATAATAATAATAATAATGATAATAATAATGATATTGATAATAATGATAATAACCATAATTATAAGATCATGATCATGATCATGATAATGATAATAACAATAATAATAATAATAATAATGATGTTAACAATGATAATAATCACAATAGTAACAATGATAATAATGATAATAATAATGAGTGGTATATTGTATGTTGCGTCAAATGGATGATGAGGTGAGACGTTAGAGACGTGGTTGGTTAACTTATGATGAGACAGACAACTTCACATCAAGATAACCATCCACTTGTGTACCATCCAGGCACATGTACGTGGCATATATACACGAGATTCTACAGAGTAAATAATACATCATGTATTGAGTGATAATAAGTTGATGACAGATAAAAACATTATTGAGTTACAGTAATGTAGAAGATGACAAGCAGCCACATAGCCTAACAAAGAGAAAATCAAAGTGTTCACTTGTTTAGCCATGACCTTGTTCATGGATTGTTGACAATGGTAGGTATTGGTCTGTTCTTACATGTGTCTCTTGTACGAGTTGTTTGGTGCACGTCCATCATGGTGAGGAACAGTGGCGGTCCGTGAGGTCTTGGTGATGTGGAGGTCACAGTTTATTGCCAAACTTAACTTCCCTTGTTGGTCGAAGATGGCGGACATGTTCAGGGAAATGAGGGTCTCTTATTGGATGATGTAAGACGGGCCAAGGATGGTTCGCCATACTGCACTCTCTCCTGCAGGAGGAAGGACTGAGTCGGGTCACCTCAGGTGGTCACTAGGAGCGCAGGAGGAAGGACTGAGTCGGGTCAAGAAGGGCCAGATGGTGAGACGTCAAGTGTCATCCCGGTATGAGGACGAGGTATGGCCGACCCACTCACCACACTCGCTGCTCCAGACCTCACCAGGTCACTGGTGGGTCCAAACAAGCCAATTATCTAGCACGGAGGAGTATGGGGTCGGGGGAAGTCAGGTCAACAGTTGACCTCTTGAGGCTTGAGAGAGCCAGTGACATACGTCCTTCCCCAACGAGGGTTGGAGTGGTGTCCATAGAAAACTACTGCCACACACTTCAACTTTCTAATAATATAGTTGGAAAAATACCACACTATTATGTGAGCGAATGTGAACAGTGGGACGTAACGAGGTTGTTAGTGTAAGAAACATGAGTCATTGTGGTAAGAGTAATAACACACAGACTTTTGAAAGAAAACAAGTAGTAAGGTTTTCCTACAGGTAAGAATATGTATTTAATGTCAGTCGTGGATATAAAATCATTATGAAATATTCATTGTCTCTGGTGCTCAGTGTTGTGGACTAGTAGTCTGGTTAATAAATCTTTCCATATCGAGAACAAGTACTTCACCTTCGTCGAGGTACACCGTTAGTGCACGAGTTTGTATCCATTACGTATACAAATCTAACTAGAATAATAATGTTGTTGTTGTCAGATGGAGATCAATGAAGCCTTTCATGATCTGTGAAAACTGTATTAAGTCACGTCTTAATGATCTCAAACTTTCTACTTATCTGTATCAGAATTTATTTGCCACTTGTGAGTTCATCAGTTTCTCTTTGTCATTCAAAGCTTTAGACGTTCAATTTCTGTTGTAGGTTAGGTTAGGTTAGGTTAGGTTAGGTTAGCTTAGGTTAAGTTAGGTTAGGTTAGGTTAGGTTAGGTTAGGTTAGGTTACGTTAAGTTAGGTTAGGTTAGGTTAGGTTAGGTTAGGTTAAGTTAGGTTAGGTTAGGTTAGGTTAGGTTAGGTTAGGTTAAGTTAAGTTAGGTTAGGTTAGGTTAGGTTAGGTTAGGTTAGGTTAGCTTAGGTTAAGTTAGGTTAGGTTAGGTTAGGTTAGGTTAGGTTAGCTTAGATTAGGTTAGGTTAGGTTAGGTTAGGTTAGGTTAAGTTAGGTTAGGTTAGGTTAGGTTAGGTTAGGTTAGGTTAGGTTAGGTTAAGTTAGGTTAGGTTAGGTTAGGTTAGGTTAGGTTAGGTTAGCTTAGCTTAGGTTAAGTTAGGTTAGGTTAGGTTAGGTTAGGTTAGGTTAAGTTAGGTTAGGTTAGGTTAGGTTAGGTTAGGTTAGGTTAGGTTAGCTTAGCTTAGGTTAAGTTAGGTTAGGTTAGGTTAGGTTAGGTTAGGTTAGCTTAGCTTAGATTAGGTTAGGTTAGGTTAGGTTAGGTTAGGTTAGGTTAGGTTAGGTTAGCTTAGGTTAAGTTAGGTTAGGTTAGGTTAGGTTAGGTTAGCTTAGATTAGGTTAGGTTAGGTTAGGTTAGGTTAGGTTAGGTTAGGTTTATTTCAGGGTGGCTGGTAAACTACTGAGACAAGGGCGGCTGGCAAACAAATAAGACACGTGTGGATGGCAGACGACCAAGAAAGGTGTGGCCAGTAGACAACCAAGTCAAATTAGGCTTGTAGACGACAAAGAGAAGGACTGCTGGTAGACGATCAAGAAAAGGGTGGCTGGGAGACAACCAAGACATGGGTGGCTGGTAGACGATCAAGAAAAGGGTGGCTGGGAGACAACCAAGACATGGGTGGCTGGGAGACGACCAAGACATGGGTGGCTGGGAGACAACCAAGACATGGGTGGCTGGGAGACAACCAACACATGGGTGGCTGGGAGACAACCAAGACATGGGTGGCTGCGAGACAACCAAGACATGGGTGGCTGGGAGACAACCAAGACATGGGTGGCTGGGAGACAACCAAGACATGGTGGTTTGGAGACGACCAAGACATGGGTGGCTGGGAGACAACCAAGACATGGGTGGCTGGGAGACAACCAAGACATGGGTGGCTGGAAGACAACCAAGACATGGGTGGCTGGGAGACAACCAAGACATGGGTGGCTGGGAGACAACCAAGACATGGGTGGCTGGGAGACAACCAAGACATGGGTGGCTGGGAGACAACCAAGACATGGGTGGCTGGGAGACAACCAAGACATGGGTGGCTGGGAGACAACCAAGACATGGGTGGCTGGGAGACAACCAAGACATGGGTGGTTTGGAGATGACCAAGACAAGGATGGCTAGTAAATGACCATAACAAGGATGGCTTGTAGACTACCAAGACATAAGTGGATGGCAGATGATCAAGACATAGGTGGCCGAAAGAAGACTAAGACAAAGGTGACTGGTAGAAGATCAAGACAAGGGTAGCTAGTAGACGACCAAAACAAGGGTGGCTGGTTCACGACCAAGATACGGTTGGTTGGTAGATAACCAAGACAAGGGTGGCTGGCAGACGACCAAGTTATGGTTGGCTGGCAGACGACCAAGACAAGGGTGGTTGGTACACCATCAAGACAAGGGTGGCTGATAGACAACCATGTAAAGAGTCATTGGTAGACGACCAAGGCAAAGATGGCTGGTAAATGACCAAGACATGAGTGGCTTGCAGACGACCAAGACACGGATGCCTGGCAGACGACCAAGACACGGATGCCTGGCAGACGACCAAGACACGGATGCCTGGCAGACGACCAAGACACGGATGCCTGGCAGACGACCAAGACACGGATGCCTGGCAGACGACCAAGACACGGATGCCTGGCAGACGACCAAGACAGGGGTGGTAAGCAGACGACCAAGACACGGATGCCTGGCAGACGACCAAGACACGGATGCCTGGCAGACGACCAAGACAGGGGTGGTAAGCAGACGACCAAGACAAGTATGGCTGGTAAACGACTAAGACCAGGGTGTCTGGTAGACGATCAAGACCAGGGTAGCTGGTAGACGATCAAGACCAGGGTAGCTGGTAGACGATCAAGACAAGGGTGGTAGGAAGACGGCCACGACATGGAAAAATTGGTAAACGACTAAAACAAGGGAGGTTGGTAGACGATCAAGAAAAGGGTGGCTGGTAAACGACCAAAACATGGGTGGCTGCCAGACGACCAAGAAATGTGAGGCTGCCAGACGACCAAGAAATGGGTGGCTGCCAGACGACCAAGAAATGGGTGGCTGCCAGACAACCGAGATACAGGTGGCTGGGAGGCGAGCAAGATACAGGTGGCTGGTAGACAACCAAGACAAGGATAGCCGTAGACGATCAAGAAAAGGGTGGCTGGTAGATGACTAAGGCCTGGGTGGCTAATAGACGTCCAGGACAATGTTGGCTAGTAGATGACTACGACATGGGTGGCTGGTAGACGATCAAGACAAGAGTGGTTGGTAGATGATTAAGAGAAAGGTGGCTAGCAGACGACCAAGACAAGGGTGGCTAGCCGACGACCAAGACAAGGATGAGTGGTAAACGACCAAAACAAGGATGAGTGGTAGACGATAAGGACAAGTTTGGTTGGTAGACGACCAACTCAAGCGTTGCTGGTAGAAGAACAAGACAAGGTTGGCTAGTAGACGACCAAGACATGGGTGGCTGGTAGATAACTGAGACACGGGTGGCTGGTAGTCGACCAAGACAGAGTGACTGTTAGGCGATCAAGACAAGGGTGGCTGGTAGTCGAACAAGACAAGGATGGCTGGTAGACGACCAAGACAAGAGTGGCTGGCAGACGACCAAGACAAAGGTGGCTGGTAGACGAGCAAGACAGGCGTGGGTGGTAGACGACCAAGACAAGCGTGGGTGGTAGACGAGCAAGACAAGCGTGGGTGGTAGACGACCAAGACAGGCGTGGGTGGTAGACGAGCAAGACAAGCGTGGGTAGTTGACGAGCAAGACAGGCGTGGGTGGTACACGAGCAAGACAAGCGTGGGTAGTAGACGAGCAAGACAGGCGTGGGTGGTACACGAGCAAGACAAGCGTGGGTAGTAGACGAGCAAGACAAGCGTGGGTGGTACACGAGCAAGACAAGCGTGGGTAGTAGACGAGCAAGATATGGGTGACAAGTGGACGACCAAGGCGAGGGTAGCTGGTACACAATCAACACATGGGTGACTGGCACACGATCAAGACAGGGTAGCTTGTAGATGATCAACACATGGTTGGCTGGTAGACAACCGAGAAGAGGGTTGATGGTAGACAACCGAGAAGAGGGTGGATGGTAGACAACCGAGAAGAGGGTGGTGGTAGACAACCGAGAAGAGGGTTGATGGTAGACAACCGAGAAGAGGGTGGATGGTAGACAACCGAGAAGAGGGTGGATGGTAGACAACCGAGAAGAGGGGTGGATGGAAGACGAGCAAGACAAGGGTGGCTGGTAGACTACCAAGACATGAGTGGCTGGCAGACGACCAAGACACGAGTGGCTGCTCGACGACCAAAACATTGGTGGATGGCAAATGAACAAGACATGGGAGACTGGTAGACGACCAAGACATGGGCAGCTGGTAAACGACCAAGACATACATGAGCAGTAGACGACCAAGACACAGGCGACTGGCAGACGACCAAGGAATGGGTGGCTGGCAGACAACAAAGACATGGGTAGTTGTTAGACGACCCAGACAAGAGTGGCGAGCAGATGACCAAGACATGGTTGGCTGGCAAACGAGCAAGACACGAGGGCTGGTAGACGACCAAAACATGGGTGGATGGTAAACGAACAAAACATAGGAGGCTGGTAGACGACCAAGACCTGGATGGATGGCAGAAGATCAAGACATGGGTGTCGGTAGATGACCAAGATACGAGTGGCTGGTGGACATAGGCATTGGGAAAACGACCATACCAACCAGGAGGAGTGTCTGAAGATGATAGAATCGATCACACACCATCACTATGGCTCCTGTACAACACCATATGTTACACCATCACTATGGCTCCTGTACAACATCATATGTTACACCATCACTATGGCTCCTGTACAACACCATATGTTACACCATCACTATGGCTCCTGTACAACACCATATGTTACACCATCACTATGGCTCCTGTACAACACCATATGTTACACCATCACTATGGCTCCTGTACAACACCATATGTTACACCATCACTATGGCTCCTGTACAACACCATATGTTACACCATCACTATGGCTCCTGTACAACACCATATGTTACACCATCACTATGGCTCCTGTACAACACCATATGTCACACCATCACTATGGCTCCTGTACAACACCATATGTTACACCATCACTATGGCTCCTGTACAACACCATATGTTACACCATCACTATGGCTCCTGTACAACACCATATGTTACACCATCGCTATGGCTCCTGTACAACACCATATGTTACACCATCACTATGGCTCCTGTACAACACCATATGTTACACCATCACTATGGCTCCTGTACAACACCATATGTTACACCATCACTATGGCTCCTGTACAACACCATATGTTACACCATCACTATGGCTCCTGTACACCATATGTTACACCATCACTGTGGCTCCTGTACAACACCATATGTTACACCATCACTGTGGCTCCTGTACAACACCATATGTTACACCATCACTGTGGCTCCTGTACACCATATGTTACACCATCACTGTGGCTCCTGTACAACACCATATGTTACACCATCACTGTGGCTCCTGTACAACACCATATGTTACACCATCACTGTGGCTCCTGTACAACACCATATGTTACACCATCACTATGGCTCCTGTACAACACCATATGTTACACCATCACTGTGGCTCCTGTACACCATATGTTACACCATCACTATGGCTCCTGTACAACACCATATGTTACACCATCACTGTGGCTCCTGTACAACACCATATGTTACACCATCACTATGGCTCCTGTACAACACCATATGTTACACCATCACTGTGGCTCCTGTACACCATATGTTACACCATCACTGTGGCTCCTGTACAACACCATATGTTACACCATCACTGTGGCTCCTGTACACCATATGTTACACCATCACTGTGGCTCCTGTACAACACCATATGTTACACCATCACTGTGGCTCCTGTACAACACCATATGTTACACCATCACTGTGGCTCCTGTACAACACCATATGTTACACCATCACTATGGCTCCTGTACAACACCATATGTTACACCATCACTATGGCTCCTGTACAACACCATATGTTACACCATCACTGTGGCTCCTGTACAACACCATATGTTACACCATCACTATGGCTCCTGTACAACACCATATGTTACACCATCACTATGGCTCCTGTACAACACCATATGTTACACCATCACTATGGCTCCTGTACAGGACAATGTTACACCTTTAATACGGCTCCTTTGTAACACTGCATTCTACACATTAACCCAAGTTCCTATAAGTCCATACTGGGTCTGGAGTGTGAGAGCCACCATACTAGGTTAGGAGTGTGAGAGCCACCATACTGGGTCTGCAGTGTGACAGCCACCATACTGGGTCTGGAGTGTGAGAGCCACCATACTGGGTCTGCAGTGTGAGAGCCACCATACTGGGTCTGGAGTGTGAGAGCCACCATACTGGGTCTGGAGTGTGAGAGCCACCATACTGGGTCTGGAGTGTGAGAGCCACCATACTGGGTCTGGAGTGTGAGAGCCACCATACTGGGTCTGGAGTGTGAGAGCCACCATACTGGGTCTGGAGTGTGAGAGCCACCATACTGGGTCTGGAGTGTGAGAGCCACCATACTGGGTCTGCAGTGTGAGAGCCACCATACTGGGTCTGGAGTGTGAGAGCCACCATACTGGGTCTGGAGTGTGAGAGCCACCATACTGGGTCTGGAGTGTGAGAGCCACCATACTGGGTCTGGAGTGTGAGAGCCACCATACTGGGTCTGGAGTGTGAGAGCCACCATACTGGGTCTGGAGTGTGAGAGCCACCATACTGGGTCTGGAGCAAGTCACGACACCAGTCTAGCTCTCCCTCGGTGAGTCAGACGCCGAGGACCAGCACGTGAGGTAACTTGATCCGTCTGAGGTAACTTTCTACTGGGGACGACGCTCCTCTTACATGTCTACTGTACGGGGTGACATTCCACTCATGACTACTGTACGGGGTGACATTCCGCTCATGATGACCCTGACCACACATGACTACTGTACGGGGTGACATTCCACTCATGACTACTGTACGGGGTGACATTCCACTCATGACTACTGTACGGGGTGACATTCCACTCATGACTACTGTACGAGGTGACATTCCACTCATGACTACTGTACGGGGTGACATTCCACACATGACTACTGTACGGGGTGACATTCCACACATGACTACTGTACGGGGTGACATTCCGCTCATGATGATCCTGACCACACATGACTACTGTACGGGGTGACATTCCACTCATGATGACCCTGACCACACATGACTACTGTACGGGGTGACATTCCACTCATGATGACCCTGACCACACATGACTACTGTACGGGGTGACATTCCACTCATGATGACCATTACCACATATGACTACTGTACGGGGTGACATTCCACTCATGATGACCCTGACCACACATGACTACTGTACGGGGTGACATTCCACTCATGATGACCCTGACCACACATGACTACTGTACGGGGTGACATTCCACTCATGACTACTGTACGGGGTGACATTCCACTCATGACTACTGTACGAGGTGACATTCCACTCATGACTACTGTACGGGGTGACATTCCACACATGACTACTGTACGGGGTGACATTCCACACATGACTACTGTACGGGGTGACATTCCGCTCATGATGATCCTGACCACACATGACTACTGTACGGGGTGACATTCCACTCATGATGACCCTGACCACACATGACTACTGTACGGGGTGACATTCCACTCATGATGACCATTACCACATATGACTACTGTACGGGGTGACATTCCACTCATGATGACCCTGACCACACATGACTACTGTACGGGGTGACATTCCGCTCATGACTACTGTACGGGGTGACATTCCACTCATGACTACTGTACGGGGTGACATTCCGCTCATGATGACTCTGACCACACATGTCTACCCCAGGTTAGGTACCCCAGCAGGTGCTCACATTCCTCAGTTGGTGCAGACTTGTGTAGGCCAGGTGTAGGATGCCTCTCCTGGATCCTGCCTCACATGTTGCAGGGACGTCACGTGTGTAGGCCAGGTGTAGGATGCCTCTCCTGGATCCTGCCTCACATGTTGCAGGGACGTCACGTGTGTAGGCCAGGTGTAGGATGCCTCACCTGGATCCTGCCTCACATGTTGCAGGGACGTCACGTGTGTAGGCCAGGTGTAGGATGCCTCTCCTGGATCCTGCCACACATGTTGCAGGGACGTCACGTGTGTAGGCCAGGTGTAGGATGCCTCTCCTGGATCCTGCCACACATGTTGCAGGGACGTCACGTGTGTAGGCCAGGTGTAGGATGCCTCTCCTGGATCCTGCCTCACATGTTGCAGGGACGTCACGTGCGTAGGCCAGGTGTAGGATGCCTCTCCTGGATCCTGCCACACATGTTGCAGGGACGTCACGTGCGTAGGCCAGGTGTAGGATGCCTCTCCTGGATCCTGCCTCACATGTTGCAGGGACGTCACGTGCGTAGGCCAGGTGTAGGATGCCTCTCCTGGATCCTGCCTCACATGTTGCAGGGACGTCACGTGTGTAGGCCAGGTGTAGGATGCCTCTCCTGGATCCTGCCACACATGTTGCAGGGACGTCACGTGTGTAGGCCAGGTGTAGGATGCCTCTCCTGGATCCTGCCACACATGTTGCAGGGACGTCACGTGTGTAGGCCAGGTGTAGGATGCCTCTCCTGGATCCTGCCTCACATGTTGCAGGGACGTCACGTGCGTAGGCCAGGTGTAGGATGCCTCTCCTGGATCCTGCCACACATGTTGCAGGGACGTCACGTGCGTAGGCCAGGTGTAGGATGCCTCTCCTGGATCCTGCCTCACATGTTGCAGGGACGTCACGTGCGTAGGCCAGGTGTAGGATGCCTCTCCTGGATCCTGCCTCACATGTTGCAGGGACGTCACGTGTGTAGGCCAGGTGTAGGATGCCTCTCCTGGATCCTGCCACACATGTTGCAGGGACGTCACGTGTGTAGGCCAGGTGTAGGATGCCTCTCCTGGATCCTGCCTCACATGTTGCAGGGACGTCACGTGTGTAGGCCAGGTGTAGGATGCCTCTCCTGGATCCTGCCTCACATGTTGCAGGGACGTCACGTGTGTAGGCCAGGTGTAGGATGCCTCTCCTGGATCCTGCCACACATGTTGCAGGGACGTCACGTGTGTAGGCCAGGTGTAGGATGCCTCTCCTGGATCCTGCCACACATGTTGCAGGGACGTCACGTGTGTAGGCCAGGTGTAGGATGCCTCTCCTGGATCCTGCCACACATGTTGCAGGGACGTCACGTGTGTAGGCCAGGTGTAGGATGCCTCTCCTGGATCCTGCCACACATGTTGCAGGGACGTCACGTGTGTAGGCCAGGTGTAGGATGCCTCTCCTGGATCCTGCCTCACATGTTGCAGGGACGTCATTGTTTCCGTGTAATTAGCTATTACCTGAACCGTCAAGTCATTAACTTAGTTTCATTTGGTAATCAATTTTCTCGATGATGATGGAGGATGTTATCATACCTCCAGAACACAGTTCCTGGAACCCCAGCTACTGCCACTACCTGATCTGAGAACCTGACACCTCCTGCCCTGTGATGTTAGTGTCAACATCACAGATGCCACCTCCTGCCCTGTGATGTTAGTGTCAACATCACAGATGCCACCTCCTGCCCTGTGATGTTAGTGTCAACATCACAGATACCATCTCCTGCCCTGTGATGTTAGTGTCAACATCACAGATGGCACCTCCTGCCCTGTGATGTTAGTGTCAACATCACAGATACCATCTCCTGCCCTGTGATGTTAGTGTCAACATCACAGATGCCACCTCCTGCCCTGTGATGTTAGTATCAATATCTCCGAGGCCGCCTCCTGCCCTGTGATGTTAGTGTCAACATCACAGATACCATCTCCTGCCCTGTGATGTTAGTGTCAACATCACAAAGGCCGCCTCTAGCCCTGAGATATTAGTCTCAATATCTCAAGTTGGTCCAGGGTATAGACCGGCCAGGTTGGTCCAGGGTATAGACCGGCCAGGTTAGTCCAGGAGGCCAGGTTGGTCCAGGATGCCAGGTTGGTCCAGGAGACCAGGTTGGTCCAGCGAAGAGGTTGGTACAACATGAACAAACTCCAAGTTTGGTACATATAAAACTCTGACCATTTGTTATGAACAAGTTGCCAGCTGTTTATATCCTGCTGTCAACGTGGATGAAATTGGTTCAGAATTTACTTCCTTCTTGAAAGCTTGCTGTAAACGTTTTATGATCTTAATGAAATTGTAAACGTTTTATGATCTTAGTGAAATTGTAAACGTTTCATGATCTTAGTGAACTTGTAAGCGTTTTATGATCTTAGTAAACTTGTAAGCCTTTTATGATCTTAGTGAACTTGTAAGCGTTTTATGATCTTGTGAGTTTGTAAACATTTTATGATCTTAGTGAGCTAGTAAACGTTTTATGATCTTCGTGAGTTTGTAAACGTTTTATAATCTTAGTAAGCTTGTAAACGTTTCATGACCTTAGTGAGCTTGTAAACGTTTAATGATCTTAGTGAGCTTGTAAGCGTTTTATGATCTTAGTAAGCTTGTAAACGTTTTATGATCATAGTGAGCTTGTAAACGTTTTATGATCTTAGTGAACTTGTAAACGTTTTATTTCCTATGATGTTAGTATCTTGCATTTAACTACTGTCATGTGGTTATTACCAGTTTGTTATTGTCCTTTACAACTTTGAGCTTCATGATAAATAATGAACTTATCATCAACTTATATTCATGTTATAAACTTGCTTTCATCATGTTATGAATTAATCATAAAGTGTCTGTTAATAATGCTGATCATGAAGTGTTTGTGAACGATAGTTATAATGAAGTGTCTGTTAACAATATTGATGAAGAAGTGTTTTTAGCAATATTGATGAAGAAGTGTTTTTAGCAATATTGATGAAGAAGTGTTTTAAGCAATATTGATGAAGAAGTGTTTTTAGCAATATTGATGAAGTGATTGTTAACAATACTGATCATGAAGTGTCTTAAAAATATTGATCATGAAGTGTCTGTTAACAATAGTTATCATGAAGTGTCTGTTAACAATAGTTATCATTGAGCGTCTGTTAACAATAGTTATCATGAAGTGTCTGTTAACAATATTGATGAAGTGTTTTTAGCAATATTGATGAAGTGATTGTTAACAATACTGATCATGAAGTGTCTTAAAGATATTGATCATGAAGTGTCTGTTAACAATAGTTATCATTGAGCGTCTGTTAACAATAGTTATCACGAAGTGTCTGTTAACAATATTGATCATGAGGTGTCTGTTAACAATAGTTATCACTGAGCGTCTGTTAACAATAGTTATCATGAAGTGTCTGTTAACAATATTGATGAAGAAGTGTTTTTAGCAATATTGATGAAGTGATTGTTAACAATACTGATCATGAAGTGTCTTAAAAATATTGATCATTAAGTGTCTGTTAACAATAGTTATCATTGAGCGTCTGTTAACAATAGTTATCATGAAGTGTCTGTTAACAATATTGATCATGAAGTGTTTGTTAACAATAGTTATCATTGAGCGTCTGTTAACAATAGTTATCATGAAGTGTCTGTTAACAATATTGATGAAGAAGTGTTTTTAGCAATATTGATGAAGTGATTGTTAACAATACTGATCATGAAGCGTCTTAAAAATATTGATCATGAAGTGTCTGTTAACAATAGTTATCATGGAGCGTCTGTTAACAATAGTTATCATGAAGTGTCTGTTAACAATATTGATCATAAAGTGTCTGTTAACAATAGTTATCATTGAGCGTCTGTTAACAATAGTTATCATGAAGTGTCTGTTAACAATATTGATGAAGTGTTTTTAGCAATATTGATGAAGTGTTTGTTAACAATATTGATCATGAAGTGTCTTAAAAATATTGATCATGAAGTGTCTGTTAACAATAGTTATCATTGAGCATCTGTTAACAATAGTTATCATGAAGTGTCTGTTAACAATATTGATCATGAAGTGTCTGTTAACAATGGTTATCATTGAGCGTCTGTTAACAATAGTTATCATGAAGTGTCTGTTAACAATATTGATGAAGTGTTTTTAGCAATATTGATGAAGTGTTTGTTAACAATATTGATCATGAAGTGTCTTCAAAATATTGATCATTAAGTGTCTGTTAACAATAGTTATCATGAAGTGTCTGATAACAATATTGATGAAGAAGTGTTTTTAGCAATATTGATGAAGTGATTGTTAACAATACTGATCATGAAGTGTCTTAAAAATATTGATCATGAAGTGTCTGTTAACAATAGTTATCACTGAGCGTCTGTTAACAATAGTTATCATGAAGTGTCTGTTAACAATATTGATCATGAAGTGTCTGTTAACAATAGTTATCATTGAGCGTCTGTTAACAATAGTTATCATGAAGTGTCTGTTAACAATATTGATGAAGAAGTGTTTTTAGCAATATTGATGAAGTGTTTGTTAACAATATTGATCATGAAGTGTCTTAAAAACATTGATCATGAAGTGTCTGTTAATAATAGTTATCATTGAGCGTCTGTTAACAATAGTTATCATGAAGTGTCTGTTAACAATAATGATCATGAAGTGTCTGTTAACAATAGTTATCATTGAGCGTCTGTTAACAATAGTTATCATGGTGTCTGTTAACAATATTGATCATGAAGTGTCTGTTAACAATAGTTATCATTGAGCGTCTGTTAACAATAGTTATCGTGAAGTGTCTGCTAACAATATTGATCATGAAGTGTCTGTTAACAATAGTTATCATGATGTGTCTGATAATGATATTGATAATGAAGTGTCTGTTCACGATAGAAATCATAAAATGTCTAGTACAAATACTGATTATAAAGTGTCTGTTAACAATAGCTCAACATGAAGTGTGTCTTAACAATATTGATTATGAAGTGTCTGTTAACAATATTGATCATGATGTGACTGTTAACAATAGCCGATCATGAAGTTTGTTAACAATGTTGATCTCGAAGTGTCTGTAAACAATATTGACCATGAAGAGTCTGTTAACAATATCATTCATGAAGTGTCTGGTAACAATAGTTATCATGAACTGTCTGTTGAAAACATTGATCATGAAGTGTCTTAACAATTCTTATAATGAAGGGTCTGTTAACAATATTGATCATGAATGTCTGTTAAAACTATTTCATAATGAAGTGTCTGTCAACAATTGTTATCATGAAATGTCTGTTAACAATATTGATCAGAAAGTGTCTGTTAACAGAATTTGATCATGAAATATCTGTTAACAATAGTTGATCATGAAGTGTCTTTTAACATTGATCATGGAATATCTGTTGAAAATATTGATCATCAAATGTCTGTTGACAATTGTTATCATGAAGAGTCTATTAACAATACTGACCTTAAAGTGTCTGTTAACAATATTGATCATGAAGTGTCTATTAACAATAGTTACCATGATGTGTTTGTTAAGATTTTCATGAGGTGTCTGTTAACAATATTGATCATGAAGTGTTTGCTAATAGTATTTGATCATGAAGTATCTGTTAACAAAAGTTATCATGAAATGTCTGTTTAAGATATTGATCATGAAGTGTCTAGACAATATCTAACATGAAGTGTCTGTTAGAAATGTTGATCATGAAGTGTCTGTTAACAAGAGTTATCATGAAGTGTTTGTTAACAATATTGTTCATGAAGTATCTGTTAATAATATTTGATCATGAAGTCTCAGTAAACAATATTGACCATAAAGTGTCTGTTGATTTTATTTAATCATAGACTGTCTCTTAACTAGAGTTATCATGTGTCAGTTAGAAATATTGATCATGAAGTGTGTTGAAAATATTGATCGTAAAGTGTCATTTAATAATACTAACCATGAAGCGTCTCTTAACAATATTGATCACGAAGTGTCTGTTAACACAATTTATCACGAAGTGTCTGTTAAAGTTATATATCAAGAAGTGTCTGTTAACAATAGTTATCATGAGGTGTCTGCTAGAAATATTGATCATGAATTGTCTGTCAGCAATAGTTGATCATGAAGTGCCTGTTAACAATACTGATCATGGAGTATCTGAAAACAATAGTTGATCATGAAGTGTGTTAGAAATATTGATCATGAAGTCTTTCTTAACAATATTGATCATGAAGTGTCTGCTATATATATATATATATATATATATATATATATATATATATATATATATATATATATATATATATATATATATATATATATATATATATATATATATATATATATATATATATCAGGAAGTGTCTGTTAACAATAGTTATCATGAGTTGGCTTTTGAGGATATTAATCATTAAGCGTCATAACATTATTGATCATGAGGCATCTGTTAATAATAGTTATTATGATGTGCCCGTCAACAACTTTGATCATAAAGTGTCTGCTAACAATTGTTACCATGAAGTGTCTGTTAATGGTACTGATCATGAAGTGTCTGTTAACAAAAGATGGTTATGAAGCGTCTCTTAACAATAGTTGATCATGAAGTGCGTTAGAAATATTGATCATGAAGTCTCTTTTAACAATATTGATCATGAAGTGTCTGCTATAAACATATATCAAGAAGTGTCTGTTAACAATAGTTATCATGAGGTGGCTTTTAAGAATATCAATCATGAAGTGTCTTAACAATATTGATCCGGAAGTGTCTGTTAACAATAGTTGATCATGAAGTGTCTGTTAACAATAGTTGATCATTAAGTGTCTGTTAACAATATTGATCATGAAATGTCTGTTAACAATAGTTATTCATGAAGTGTCTCTTGACCATCTTGATTATGAAGTATCTATTAACAATAGTTATCATGATGTGTCTGTTAACAATTTTGAGCATAAAGTGTCTGCTAACAATTGTTACCATGAGGTGTGTTGATAACATTGATCATGAAGTGTCTGTTAATGATATTGATCATAAAGTGTCTGTTAAGAAAAGATGGTTATGAAGTGTCTGTTAACAATATTGGAATGAAGTGTCTGCTAACAATAGTTATGAAGTGTATGTTAAAAATATTGATCATTAAGTGTCTGTTAACAACAGCTGATCATGAAGTGTTTGTTAACAATATTGATAATAAAGTGTTTGTTAACAATATTGATCATGAAGAGTCTGTTAACAATATTGATCATGAAGTGTCTGTTAACACTAGTTATCATGAAGTGTCTGTTGAAAATATTGATCATGAAGTGTCTGTTAACAATACTGATCATTTAGTATCTGTTAACTATAGTTGATCATGAAGTGTCTGTTGAAAATATTGATCATGAAGTGTCTGTTAACAATACTGATCATAAAGTATCTGTTAACAATAGTTGATCATGAGATGTGTTAGAAATATTGATCATGAAGTCTCTCTTAACAATATTGATCATGAAGTGTCTGCTAGATATATATCAAGAAGTGTCTGTTAACAATAGTTATCATGAGGTGGCTTTCAAAAACATTAATCATGAAGTGTCTTCACAATGTTGATCATGAAGTGTCTGTTAACAATAGGTGATCCTGAAGAATCTGTTAACAATATTGATCATGAAGTGTCTATTAATATTGGTCAAGAAGCATCTGTTAACAATAGTTATCATGATTTGTCTGTTAACCATTTTGATCATAAAGTGTCTGCTAACAATTGTTACCATGACGTGTCTTAATAATACTGATCATGAAGTGTCTGTTAACAATATTGATCATGAAGTGTCTGTTAACAATAGTTAATCATGAAGTCTCAGTTAACAATATTGATCATGAAGTGTTTGGCAACAATAGTTATGAAGTGTATGTTAAAAATATTGATCATGAAGTGCCTGCTAACAGTTGTTATCATGAGTAATTACTACAACATTGATCATACAGTGTCTGTTAACAATAGTATATCATGAAGTGTCTATTAACAATACTGATCATGAACTTCTGTTAGCAATAGCCATAATGAAATGTCTGTTAGACATATTGATCATGAGGTGTCTGTTCACAATATTTGATCATCAAGTGCCTCAACTATATGGATCATGAAGTGCTTATCAACAATATTAGATCATGAAGTGTTTGTTAACAATTGTTATTATGAAGCGTCTGTTAACAATATTGATCATAAGGTGTCTGTTAGAATATTGATCATGAAGTGTCTGTTAGCAATAGTTGATCATGAAGTGTCAGTTAACAATATTTAATCATGAAGTGTCTGTTAACAACAGTCGATCAAGAAAGATTCTGTAAGCAGTATTTGATCATGAAGGGCTCGTTAGCAATATTTGATCCTAGGTTAACAATATTAATGTATTTCATTTAAGTTATCGCTGCGGTATTACAGTTTTCTTTAAGATGTTACATGGATAACTAAAATATTCCAAGAAACCAGTCAGTTTACCCTGAGCCAGACTGGATTAGAGAGAGGAGAGTGACACGTGTTACGGCTTCAGGTATGGGAGCACGTCTCCAGGTAGATAATAACGGGGAAGATTATCGAAAAACTAAGAATTTCACATATCTTTGACACGGTTTGTTTTACACAGACACACACACACACACACACACACACACACAGCTGGCGGTACTCACATCAACGGCTCTAGCAACATCTCCCTTGACCGATCGACAGCTGACCTGAGAGGGAAAGAAAAACGAAAACTATTTATAATTCATACTGAAAACTGACGCATATACAAGACAATACTGACGCACATACAAGACAATACTGACGCACATACAAGACAATACTGACGCACATACAAGACAATACTGACGCACATACAAGACAATACTGACGCACATACAAGACAATACTGACGTATATACAAAACGATATGATGCACACACAAGAGAATACTGACGCACATACAAGACAATACTGACGCACATACAAGACAATACTGACGCACATACAAGACATTACTGACGTATATACAAAACGATATGACGCACACACAAGAGAATACTGACGCACATACAAGACAATACTGACGCACATAAAAGACAATACTGACGCACATACAAGACAATACTGACGCACATACAAGACAATACTGACACACACACGACAATACTGACGCACATACAAGACAATACTGACACACACACGACAATACTGACGCACATACAAGACAATACAACACTAACGCACACACAAGACAATACTGACGCACAAACGATACAACACTGACGCACACACAATACAATAAAACACTGACGCACACAGAAGACAATGCTGACGCCCATACAAGGCGATACAATACTGATGCACTTACAAGACAATACAACACTGACGAACGAACAAGACAATACTGACGCACACACTAGACAATACAACACTGACGCACACACAAGACAATACAACAATGACACACATACAAGACAATACAACACTGACGAACACACAAGACAATATAACACTAACGCACACATAAGACAATGCAGTACTGAAGCAAACACAAGACAATAAAACACTGACGTACACACAAGACAATACTGACGCACACACAAGACAATACAACACCGACACACACACACAATACAATACAACACTGACGCACACACGATACAATACAACACTAACGCACACACAAGACAATACGACACTGACGCACACACAAGACAATACAACACTGACGCACACACAAGGCAATACAACACTGACGCATACACAAGACTATACAACAGTAGCGAACACACAAGATAATACTGACGTTAACACAAGACAATACAGCACTGACACAAAGACGAAAGACAATACTGACTCAAGACAACACAATACAACACTGATGCACACACAATACTGATGCACATACAATGAAACATTGACCCACACACAAAACAACGCAACACCGACACACACACACAAGACAGTACAACATAGACGCACACGCAATACAATACAACACTGAGGCACACACAAGACAATACAGCACGACGCACACACAAGACAGTACAATACTGAAGCACACACAAGACGATACTAAAGCACACAAATGACAATACAACACTGACGCACACACAATGCAATACGACGCTGAGGAATGCACAATGCATCATTAACGCAAACAAAATGCAATACAACACTGAAGCATAAACAATACAATACAAAATTAACGCACACACAATACAATACAACATTGACGCAGACACAAAACAACACAACATCGGCGGACACAAGACAATACACTAGCGCACACACAATGCAATACAGCATTGACGCACACACAAGCTAATACAACATTTTGACCCACACCAGACAATACAACATTGATGCGCACAAGAAAATACAACAATGACGCAGACAAAAGACAATATAACACTGACACACAAAAAAGACAATACAACGTTGACAAACACACACAAGACAATACAACAGTGACGCACAGACAAGATAAATACATCATTGAGACACACTAGATAATAGAACATTGACGAGCGCAGAGGACAATACATAATTGACGCACACAAAAGACAATACAACGTTGACGCACACACAAGACAATACAACACTGATGCACACAAAAGACAATACAACATTGACGCACACACAAGACAATACAACACTGACGCACACAAAACACAATACAACATTGACGCATACAAAAGACAATACAACGTTGACGCACACACAAGACAATACAACACTGACGCACACAAAAGACAATACAACATTGACGCACACACAAGACAATACAACACTGACGCACACAAAACACAATACAATACTGACGCACACAAAAGACAATACAACGTTGACGCACACACAAGACAATACAACACTGACGCACACAAAATACAACGTTGACGCATGCACAAGACAATACAACACTGACGCACACAAAGGACAGTACAACATCGACCCATACACAAGATAATACAACACTGGCGCACACAAAAGTCAATACAATACTGACACACACAAGTCCAGACAACACTGACGCACACAAAAGACGACACAACACTGACACACACACACAAGACAATACAACATTGATGCACACTAAAGACAATAAAACATTGACGCGGACACACAAGACAATACAACACTGACGCGCAAACAAGACATTACAACATTAAAGCACACAAGACAATAGAACACTGACGCACACATAAGACAATAGAACACTGACACAGACACAAGACAACACTGATGGACACACAAAACAATAGAACTCTGACACACACAAGACAATAGAACACTGACACACACACCAGACAATAGAACACTGACACACACAAAAGACAATATAACACTGACACACACAAGACAATAGAACACTAACACACACAAGACAATATAACACTGACGTACACACAAGACAATAGAACATTGACGAACACAAGACAATATAACACTGACCCACACAAGACAATATAACACTGACACACACAAGACAATATAACACTGACACACATAATCAATATAACACTGACGCACACACAAGACAATATAACACTGACACACACACAAGACAATATAACACTGACACACACACACACACACACACACATAAGACAATATAACACTGACACACACACACACACACACACACACACACACACACACACACACACACACACACACACTCACATACAAGACAATATAACACAGACACACACACAAGACAATAGAACACTGACACACACACAAGACAATAGAACACTGACACACACACAAGACAATAGAACACTGACACACACACGACAATAGAACACTGACACACAGACAAGACAATAGAACACTGACTCACACACAAGACAATAGAACACTGACACACACACAAGACAATAGAACACTGACACACACCCAAGACAATAGAACACTGACGCACACACAAGACAATAGAACACTGACACACACGACAATAGAAAACTGACGCACACAAGACAATAGAAAACTGACACACACACACACACACACACACACACACACACACACACACACACAAGACAATAGAACACTGACACACACACAAGACAATTGAACACTGATACACACACAAGACAACATTGATGGACATACAAGACAATAGAACACTAACACACACAAGACAATAGAACACTGACACACACACAAGACAATAGAACACTGACACACAAACAAGGCAATAGAACACTGACGCACACACAAGACAATAGAACACTGACATACATACAAGACAAAATTGATGGACACACAAGACAATAGAACACTGACACACACATTACAATAGAACACTGACACACACACAATACAATATAACACTGAAACACACACAAGACAATAGAACACTGATGCACACACCAGACAATAGAACACTGACACACTCACAAGACAATAGAACACTGACACACACAAGACAATAGAACACTGACACACACAAGACAATAGAACACTGACACACTCACAAGACAAAATTGATGGACACACAAGACAATACAACACTGAAGCGCACTAAAGACAATACAGTACTGATGCTCACACAAGACAATAAAACAGTAACGCACACTCAAGATGATACCTTAGGACACACACAAGACAGTACAGAATTGACGCACACACATGACTACAACATTGATGCAAACACAAGACAGTACAATGGTGAACCACACACCAGACAATACAAAACTGACGCAAACAAGACAATACAACACTAACGCACACACAAGTCAATACAACACTAACGCACGCACACATGACATAATAACACTAACGCAAATAAAAGAAAACACTGACGCACACACGAGACACTACAACTCTGATGCACACAAAATACAACAATGACACACACAAGACAATACAACACTGATGCCCACGCAAGACAATACAACACTGACGCCCACGCAAGACTATACACCACCCGTATCCCGCTGGCCATTTCAACCTCCTTTTTCCTCCTGGGCACGTCCACCCCCTCTGTCCTCCTGGGCACGTCCACCCCTTCTGTCCTCCTGGGCACGTCCACCCCCTGCGTCTCCCTGGGCACGTCCACCCCCTGCGTCTCCCTGGGCACGTCCACCCCCTGCGTCTCCCTGGGCACGTCCACCCCCTGCGTCTCCCTGGGCACGTCCACCCCCTGCGTCTCCCTGGGCACGTCCACCCCCTGCGTCTCCCTGGGCACGTCCACCCCCTGCGTCTCCCTGGGCATGTCCACCCCCTGCGTCTCCCTGAGCAAGTCCACCCCTTGAGTCCTCTTGGGAATGCCACCCCTTGTGCCCTCCTGAGCACGTCCACCATTTGTGTAATCATGGGCACGTCCACTCCCTGTGTTCTCCTGGGCACGTCCACCCTCTGTGTTCTCCTGGGCACGTCCACCCTCTGTGTCGTCCTGGGCACGCTCACCCTCTGTGTCCTCCTAGGTACGTCCACCCCCTTTGTCATCCTGGGCACGTCCACCTTCTGTGTCGTCCTGGGCACGTCCATCCTCTGTGTTCTCCTGGGCACGTCCACCCTCTGTGTCCTCCTGGGCACGTCCACCCTCTGTCCTCTGGGCACGTCCACCCTTGTCCTCCTGGGCACGTCCACCCCTTGTCCTCCTGGGCACGTCACCCTCTGTCTCCTGGCACGTCCACCCTCTGTCCTCCTGGCACGTCCACCCTTCTGTCCACCCTGGGCACGTCCACCCCTTTCTCTGGCACGTACCCTTGTCTCCTGGGCACGTCCACCCCTCTGTGTCCTCCTGGGCACGTCCACCCTTTGTCCTCCTGGGCACGTCCACCCTTCTGTCTCCTGGGCACGTCCACCCTCTTGTCCTCCTGGGCACGTCCACCCTTCTGTCCTCCTGGGCACGTCCACCCTCTTGTCCTCCTGGGCACGTCCACCCTGTGTCTCCTGAGGCACGTCCACCCTCTTGTCCTCCTGGGCACGTCCACCCTCTTGTCCTCCTGGGCACGTCCACCCCTTGTTCCCCTGGGCACGTCCACCCTCTGTGTTCTCCTGGGCACGTCCACCCTCTGTGTCCTCCTGGGCACGTCCACCCTCTGTGTTCTCCTGGGCACGTCCACCCTCTGTGTCCTCCTGGGCACGTCCACCCTCTATGTTCTCCTGGGCACGTCCACCCCCTGTGTTCCCCTTGGGCACTTCCACCCTCTGTGTCCTCCTGGGCACGTCCACCCTCTGTGTCCTCCTGGGCACGTCCACCCTCTGTGTTCTCCTGGGCACGTCCACACCCTGTGTTCCCCTTGGGCACGTCCCACCCTCTGGTGTCTCCAGGGCACGTCCACACCCTGTGTTCCCCTTGGGCACGTCCACCCTCTGTGGTCTCCTGGGCACGTTCACCCTCTGTGTCCTCCTGGGCACGTCCACCCTCTGTGTCCTCCTGGGCACGTCCTACCCCTGTGTTCCCCTTGGGCACTTCCACCCTCTGTGTTCTCCTGGGCACGTCCACCCCCTGTGTTCCCCTTGGGCACTTCCACCCTCTGTGTTCTCCTGGGCACGTCCACACCCTGTGTTCCCCTTGGGCACGTCCACCCTCTGTGTTCTCCTGGGCACGTCCACCCTCTGTGTCCTCCTGGGCACGTCCACCCCCTGTGTTCCCCTTAGGCACTTCCACCCTCTGTGTTCTCCTGGGCACGTCCACACCCTGTGTTCCCCTTGGGCACGTCCACCCTCTGTGTTCTCCTGGGCACGTCCACCCTCTGTGTCCTCCTGGGCACGTCCTACCCCTGTTGTTCCCCTTGGGCACTTCCACCCTCTGTGTTCTCCTGGGCACGTCCCACCCCTGTGTTCCCCTTGGGCACTTCCACCCTCTGTGTTCTCCTGGGCACGTCCACCCCCTGTGTTCCCCTTGGGCACTTCCACCCTCTGTGTTCTCCTGGGCACGTCCACCCCCTGTGTTCCCCTTGGGCACTTCCACCCTCTGTGTTCTCCTGGGCACGTCCACCCCCTGTGTTCCCCTTGGGCACGTCCACCCTCTGTGTCCTCCTGGGCACGTCCACCCTCTGTGTCCTCCTGGGCACGTCCATCCTCTGTGTTCTCCAAGGCACGTCCACCCTCTGTGTCGTCCTGGGCACGTCCACCCTCTATGTTCTCCTGGGCACGTCCACCCTCTGTGTTCCCCTTGGGCACGTCCACCCTCTGTGTTCTCCTGGGCACCTCTACACACTGTCTCCCTCCTGGACATAATTTTGTGGAAGGTTCACATAACTATGAGCCACAAAACAATGTAAGAAATAGATTCCAAATACATACACAATACAGGTATTCAAGACCTCAGTTTAGTCATAAAACTTATGTTAGTAGACAGGAGAGATCACCAATGATATGTCTGGGATGTGGAGAATTTGGTCATGGTAAATATCAGTGTCAAAAATCCCTAAAGACTGTAAGATCAAATGTTGCTTGGGAAGAGAAACATGATATTAGTGAGGTATGAAGTAATGAATATAATGTAAATAAACCAGAATCTGCAATTTATGAGCCATATATTAGTGAAGGAAAGGCTGGAATTAAAGGTAGTCCTAAGAAGAAAATTCTAATATTGAGGGATACTGGAGCAGGTCAGAGTTTAATTCTGAAAGATGTATTAGAGTGGATGAAGGAGTCTTACTCTGGGGAAAATATAAATGTAAAAGGGTTAGGGTTAGGCAAGTCCACCCCATTACATTAGATTGAGAGTGGATTTGTGAGTGACTATGTAAAGGTTGAGATATGTGAGGAATTTCCTATACCTGGAGTACACATGCTATTGAGCAATGATTTGACGTGACAAATGAGTCCCAGAGCCAATCATTAACCTATACCTGGAGTACACATGCTATTGAGCAATGATTTGACGTGACAAATGAGTTCCAGAGCCAATCATTAACCTAGTAATCTATTTGATGTAGATACTGTTCTGAAGGTGAACCACATGACAGATTAAACTGTAGAGAATCAGACTGATAGTAATGTACAGTGTTGGTAAATGGTTTATCCAGCTTGTATTGTGACCAGATCAATGTTAAAGAGAGGAGAAGTTGATCATGGTTTAGGCGAATTATTGAATGAAGAGTATGTAACTAGAAATAATACAATAGAAACTGGAAATGAGAAGAGCACTGTGGAATTAGAAATTGATGTATTTCCAGGTTTTGTTGTGGACAAGGAGGAGTTGACAAAGTTACAGAAGGGCGATGAGAGTTTGAAAGAATGTTGGAGTGAAGTTGCTAAAAATGGGAATGAGAATGATGTGTTAGTTGCATTTTATGTACAAAATGATGTGTTACTGAGAAAATGGAGGTCTGCTTATGTCCCAGCGTCTGATCACTAGGAGGTCAAATAGCAGATTGTTGTTCCAAAGAATTACAGGGTACATGTAATTGCTCTGCCTCATAGTAAGACAAATGATAAAATATCAACTCATTCCTATTGGCCAAATATGAAGAAAGATATGTCCCAGTATTGTAAGACTTGTGAATTATGTCAGAGAGTAGGTAAACCCAACCAGACTATACAGCCAGCATCATTGCAGCCAATTCCTGCTTTCTGTAAACCTTTTAGCAAAATTGTAATTGACTGTGTAGGTACACTACCTAAAACAAGAAAAGGAAATCAGTATTTATTAACAATAATGTATGCATCTACCAGATTTCCAGAAGCAGTACCATTACGTAGCATCCATTCTAAAAATACTGTAAGGGAGTCAGTGAAATCTTTCTCCTGGGTGGATATGCCTGAAATTATACAGTCACACCAGGGAAGTACTTTCACTTCAGGAATAATATGTCAAGTTCTTATCACCCACACAGCCAAAGGAGTTGTGGAGAGATTCCATCAGACTTTGACAAACAGTGTGAGAATGTATTGTGAGGAATTGTCACTAGACTGGGATGAGGGTCTGCCTTCAGCGTTGTTTGCCCTCAGAGATTCAGTACACAAGTCCACAGGTTTTAGTCCATTTCAGTAAGTGTATGGACATGAAATAAGAGGTCCACTGAGTATGTTGAAAGAGAAGTGGATGGGGAAGAGTGATTCTGCGGATTAGTGAAGTATATAGCAGGTTTTAAAAGCAGATTGTGTAGAGCTAGAGAAATTGCTGCAGAAAATTTGAAAGCGTGTCAAGAAGATATGAAGGTGAGGTATGACAACAAATCTAGATGCAGAAAGTTCAAACCAGGTGATCGAGTGTTGGTATTATTGCCTCAGACAGGAAATCCTCTGAGAGCAAGATTTTATGGTCCCTGGGTCATTGAGAAAAGAGTGGATGATTTGAACTACATTGTGAATACTCCAGAAAGACGCAAGCCAAGCCAACCGTGTCACATAAACATGATAAAACCTTATCATGATAGGAATTCTACAAAGGATGATGAGGTTACAAATGTGCCTTGTGCATGTGTTGTTATGTCTGATGATACAGAGGATGTGGACGGAAGTGAGAATGTAAAGTTGGAGAGATATGAAGACAAATTGTTAAAAAATTCAAATGTGTTAGATAATCTAAAAAAGAAGCTTGATCATTTAGAAACTGAGAGAAGATATGAGATCATACAAATATTAAATGAGTTTAGATGTTTGTTTTCTGATGTTCTCAAGAGAACTGGTGTATTACAGCATAACGTCGACATTGACGATGCAACACCTGTCAAGCAGCTTCCTTATGGAGTGAATCCTAAAATGAGAGAGATGATAAGAAAAGAAGTACAGTATATACTTGACAATGACCGGATTGAAAAAAGTAATAGTTCTTGGAGTTCACCTTGTGTCTTGATAATAGTTCTTGGAGTTCACCTTGTGTCTTGATAATAGTCCTTGGAGTTCACCTTGTGTCATGATAATAGTTCTTGGAGTTCACCTTGTGTCTTGATAATAGTTCTTGGAGTTCACCTTGTGTCTTGATAATAGTTCTTGGAGTTCACCTTGTGTCTTGATAATAGTTCTTGGAGTTCACCTTGTGTCTTGATAATAGTTCTTGGAGTTCACCTTGTGTCTTGATAATAGTTCTTGGAGTTCACCTTGTGTCTTGATAATAGTTCTTGGAGTTCACCTTATGTCTTGATAATAGTTCTTGGAGTTCACCTTGTGTCTTGATAATAGTTCTTGGAGTTCACCTTGTGTCTTGATAATAGTTCTTGGAGTTCACCTTGTGTCTTGATAATAGTTCTTGGAGTTCACCTTGTGTCTTGATAATAGTTCTTGGAGTTCACCTTGTGTCCTTGATAATAGTTCTTGGAGTTCACCTTGTGTGTTGATAATGGTCCTTGGAGTTCACCTTGTGTCTTGATAATAGTCCTTGGAGTTCACCTTGTGTCTTGATAATAGTTCTTGGAGTTCACCTTGTGTCTTGATAATAGTTCTTGGAGTTCACCTTGTGTCTTGATAATAGTCCTTGGAGTTCACCTTGTGTCTTGATAATAGTCCTTGGAGTTCACCTTGTGTCTTGATAATAGTTCTTGGAGTTCACCTTGTGTCTTGATAATAGTTCTTGGAGTTCACCTTGTGTCTTGATAATAGTTCTTGGAGTTCACCTTGTGTCTTGATAATAGTTCTTGGAGTTCACCTTGTGTGTTGATAATGGTCCTTGGAGTTCACCTTGTGTCTTGATAATAGTCCTTGGAGTTCACCTTGTGTCTTGATAATAGTTCTTGGAGTTCACCTTGTGTCTTGATAATAGTTCTTGGAGTTCACCTTGTGTCTTGATAATAGTCCTTGGAGTTCACCTTGTGTCTTGATAATAGTTCTTGGAGTTCACCTTGTGTCTTGATAATAGTTCTTGGAGTTCACCTTGTGTCTTGATAATAGTTCTTGGAGTTCACCTTGTGTCTTGATAATAGTCCTTGGAGTTCACCTTGTGTCTTGATAATAGTTCTTGGCGTTCACCTTGTGTGTTGATAATAGTCCTTGAAGTTCACCTTGTGTCTTGATAAAAGTTCGTGGAGTTCACCTTGTGTCTTGATAATAGTTCTTGGAGTTCACCTTGTGTGTTGATAATAGTTCTTGGAGTTCACCTTGTGTCTTGATAATAGTTCTTGGAGTTCACCTTGTGTCTTGATAATAGTTCTTGGAGTTCACTTTGTGTGTTGATAATAGTTCTTGGAGTTCACCTTGTGTCTTGATAATAGTTCTTGGAGTTCACCTTGTGTCTTGATAATAGTTCTTGGAGTTCACCTTGTGTCTTGATAATAGTTCTTGGAGTTCACCTTGTGTCTTGATAATAGTCCTCGGAGTTCACCTTGTGTCTTGATAATAGTTCTTGGAGTTCACCTTGTGTCTTGATAATAGTTCTTGGAGTTCACTTTGTGTGTTGATAATAGTTCTTGGAGTTCACCTTGTGTCTTGATAATAGTTCTTGGAGTTCACCTTGTGTCTTGATAATAGTTCTTGGAGTTCACCTTGTGTCTTGATAATAGTTCTTGGAGTTCACCTTGTGTCTTGATAATAGTCCTCGGAGTTCACCTTGTGTCTTGATAATAGTTCTTGGAGTTCACCTTGTGTCTTGATAATAGTTCTTGGAGTTCACTTTGTGTGTTGATAATAGTTCTTGGAGTTCACCTTGTGTCTTGATAATAGTTCTTGGAGTTCACCTTGTGTCTTGATAATAGTTCTTGGAGTTCACCTTGTGTCTTGATAATAGTCCTTGGAGTTCACCTTGTGTCTTGATAATAGTTCTTGGAGTTCACCTTGTGTCTTGATAATAGTCCTTGGAGTTCACCTTGTGTCTTGATAATAGTTCTTGGAGTTCACCTTGTGTCTTGATAATAGTCCTCGGAGTTCACCTTGTGTCTTGATAATAGTCCTTGGAGTTCACCTTGTGTCTTGATAATAGTCCTTGGAGTTCACCTTGTGTCTTGATAATAGTCCTTGGAGTTCACCTTGTGTCTTGATAATAGTTCTTGGAGTTCACCTTGTGTCTTGATAATAGTCCTTGGAGTTCACCTTGTGTCTTGATAATAGTTCTTGGAGTTCACCTTGTGTCTTGATAATAGTCCTTGGAGTTCACCTTGTGTCTTGATAATAGTTCTTGGAGTTCACCTTGTGTCTTGATAATAGTCCTCGGAGTTCACCTTGTGTCTTGATAATAGTCCTTGGAGTTCACCTTGTGTCTTGATAATAGTCCTTGGAGTTCACTTTGTGTGTTGATAATAGTTCTTGGAGTTCACCTTGTGTCTTGATAACTAAACTTGATGGTATTTCCTACACATTTTGTACTGATTTCAGAAAGGTAAATAACCAAAGCTGACTCGTATGCTATTCCCAGAGTAGATGTTTGTATTGATCAGATAAGAGATGCTAAATTTGTAACCAAGTTTGACTTATTGAAAGGGTATTAGGAAGTACCTTTGACTGAAAGAGCATAGGAAATCCTGCATTTGTATCTATGGATGGTTTGTATCAGTATAAACTGATGCTCTTTGGTATGAGAAATGGTGGGAGTACTTTCCAAAGATCAGTAAATCAAGGATTGTGTGATGTTAAAGATGGTTCTGTATACATAGTTGATATAGCATTGTGTTAGTAAATCAAGGATTGTGTGATGTTAAAGATGGTTCTGTATACATAGTTGATATAGCATTGTATTAGAAAATCAAGGATTGTGTGATGTTAAAGATGGTTCTGTATACATAGTTGATATAGCATTGTATTCAAAAACTTGGGAAGAACATTTGTATTTAGTGAGGGAAGTGTTTTATAAGTTGGATAAAGCAAATTTGACGGTAAACCTTGTAAAGAGTAAATGAATTAGCAGAGCAACTGAAGAATATCTAGATTATGTTGTTGGTCAGGGATGTGTAAACCAATCACTGTTAAGAAAGAAAGTATTGTAAAATTTCCAACACCTACAAATAAGAAAGAATGATTGAGATTTCTAGGTATGGCTGGATATTATCGTAGGTTTTGTATGAATTTTCAGTCATTGCTTTACCATCAACCAACTTATTGTCAAAGAAGGTCATATTTGTATGGTGATCAATTGGAACAGATACTTGTATGTGCACTCATACTTTCTACTCCAAATTATGATAGATCATTTGAATTGTACATATATGCAAGTGATTTTGGAGTTGATGGAGTCTTAATGCAGGAGAAAGATGATATTGATTTCCCAATAAGTTATTTTTCAAAGAAGTTTCCGTCCCATCAGAAAAACTACAGTACTATTGAAAAGTAAACATCAACCTTGATTTTAGGTTCGAATCATACTGATGTATACTTGAGAGGAGTGTCTACGGATCACAATCCCCTTGTATTTTTGCATAAGATGAAAAATGTCAACCAACGTTTAACAAGGTGGAGTGTTTTGTTACAAGATTATAATTTGATTATTAAACATATAAGAGGAAAGGATAATGTTATAGCTGATGTATTGTGTCGTATACCAGTTAGTCATGAGTCAACTAGTGGCTGAATCATAGCCTCTTTTGAGAGGGGGATGTTACAGTCATCTCCTCTAGTTACCAATAATTGTTATAGTTACCCATTATATCTTATTCAGTTTTCTTTGAGAAATGATATGTTCACTTTTCTAAGTTACATTATCCAGTGTACATTATCTTGTTTTGAGGGGTCTTATCATTGTACGTTATAATAGGAAATTTTGTTTAATAGATTGTGATTAAATTAATAAATATTTCCACTTATTAACATTATGGAAGGACAAAACATATATGAGAGACAAGAGAAAGCAATAGGAAGCATTTTTATACAAACTGAAAAAAGTCAAACCCGTCTCATGGCCACAAGGGAAGGAGGTAATACAAAGATGTTCAGCTGTCTGTCTTAATGGGTCTATGAGCCGATTACATACCCTTCTACGTCACAAAATGGATGACCCTTAGTGTGGAGGGGTTGTCAGAGGGCTACATGGATGACCCGAGCGTGGAGGGAGTAAGGCTTGGGGTAGAGTAGTACTACCCCCCCCCCCCCCCCACCCCTCCCCTACCCAACCTTTACAATGTTGTCACCTTTAATAAAGTGAAGAAGGAAATCAATAGTAGTGGTATGTGATGGTGGCGACAAGTGCCCTTATTGTTGACCCTTGCCTCTCCTTCCTGCATGGCGGATCAGCGGAGGTATTGTTGACCCTTGCCTCTCCTTCCTGCATGGCGGATCAGCGAAGGTATTGTTGACCCTTGCCTCTCCTTCCTGCATGGCGGATCAGCGAAGGTATTGTTGACCCTTGCCTCTCCTTCCTGCATGGCGGATCAGCGAAGGTATTGTTGACCCTTGCCTCTCCTTCCTGCCTGGCGGATCAGCGAAGGTATTGTTGACCCTTGCCTCTCCTTCCTGCATGGCGGATCAGCGGAGGTATTGTTGACCCTTGCCTCTCCTTCCTGCCTGGCGGATCAGCGGAGGTATTGTTGAGCCTTGCCTCTCCTTCCTGCATGGCGGATCAGCGAAGGTATTGTTGACCCTTGCCTCTCCTTCCTGCATGGCGGATCAGCGAAGGTATTGTTGACCCTTGCCTCTCCTTCCTGCCTGGCGGATCAGCGGAGGTATTGTTGACCCTTGCCTCTCCTTCCTGCATGGCGGATCAGCGGAGGTATTGTTGAGCCTTGCCTCTCCTTCCTGCCTGGCGGATCAGCGGAGGTATTGTTGACCCTTTCCTCTCCTTCCTGCATGGCGGATCAGCGAAGGTATTGTTGACCCTTGCCTCTCCTTCCTGCCTGGCGGATCAGCGGAGGTATTGTTGACCCTTACCTCTCCTTCCTGCATGGCGGATCAGCGAGGGTATTGTTGACCCTTACCTCTCCTTCCTGCCTGGCGGATCAGCGGAGGTATTGTTGACCCTTGCCTCTCCTTCCTGCCTGGCGGATCAGCGAGGGTATTGTTGACCCTTACCTCTCCTTCCTGCCTGGCGGATCAGCGAAGGTATTGTTGACCCTTGCCTCTCCTTCCTGCCTGGCGGATCAGCGGAGGTATTGTTGACCCTTACCTCTCCTTCCTGCATGGCGGATCAGCGAGGGTATTGTTGACCCTTACCTCTCCTTCCTGCCTGGCGGATCAGCGGAGGTATTGTTGACCCTTGCCTCTCCTTCCTGCCTGGCGGATCAGCGGAGGTATTGTTGACCCTTACCTCTCCTTCCTGCATGGCGGATCAGCGGAGGTATTGTTGACCATTGCCTCTCCTTCCTGCATGGCGGATCAACGCAGGTATTGTTGACCATTGCCTCTCCTTCCTGCCTGGCGGATCAGCGCAGGTATTGGTGGCATCATCCTGCCTGGTGCCCTCCCGCCTGGTGCCCTCCTGCCTGGTACCCTCCTGCCTGGTGCCCTCCTGCCTGGTGCCCTCCTGCTTGATAACCTCCTGCCTGGTGCCCTCCTGCCTGGTGCCCTCCTACCTGGTGTCCTCCTGCTTGATAACCTCCTGCCTGGTGCCCTCCTGCCTGGTGTCCTCCTACTTGGTGTCCTCCTGCTTGATAACTCCTGCCTGGTGCCCTCCCGCCTGGTGCCCTCCTGCCTGGTGCCCTCCCGCCTGGTGCCCTCCTGCCTGGTGCCCTCCTGCCTGGTGCCCTCCTGCCTGGTGCCCTCCTGCCTGGTGCCCTCCTACCTGGTGCCCTCCTGCTTGATAACCTCCTGCCTGGTGCCCTCTGCCTGGTGTCCTCCTACCTGGTGTCCTCCTGCTTGATAACCTCCTGCCTGGTGCCCTCCCGCCTGGTGCCCTCCTGCCTGGTGCCCTCCCGCCTGGTGTCCTCCTACCTGGTGCCCTTCTGCCTGGTGCCCTCCTGCTTGATAACCTCCTGCCTGGTGCCCTCCTGCCTGGTGTCCTCCTACCTGGTGTCCTCCTGCTTGATAACCTCCTGCCTGGTGCCCTCCCGCCTGGTGCCCTCCTGCCTGGTGCCCTCCTGCCTGGTGCCCCTCTGCCCGGTGCGCTCCTACCTGGTGCCCTCCTGCTTGATAACCTCCTGCCTGGTGCCCTCCTGCCTGGTGCCCTCCTACCTGGTGCCCTCCTGCTTGATAACCTCCTGCCTGGTGCCCTCCTGCCTGGTGCCCTCCTACCTGGTGCCCTCCTGCTTGATAACCTCCTGCCTGGTGCCCTCCTACCTGGTGCCCTCCTGCCTGATAACCTCCTACCTGGTGCCCTCCTGCTTGATAACCTCCTGCCTGGTGCCCTCCTACCTGGTGCCCTCCTGCTTGATAACCTCCTACCTGGTGCCTTCCTGCTTGATAACCTCCTACCTGGTGCCCTCCTACCTGGTGCCCTCCTACCTGGTGTCCTCCTGCTTGATAACCTCCTGCCTGGTGCCCTCCTACCTGGTGCCTTCCTACCTGGTGTCCTCCTGCTTGATAACCTCCTGCCTGGTGCCCTCCTACCTGGTGCCCTCCTACCTGGTGCCCTCCTGCTTGATAACCTCCTGCCTGGTGCCCTCCTACCTGGTGCCCTCCTGCTTGATAACCTCCTACTTGGTGCCCTCCTACCTGGTGCCCTCCTGCTTGATAACCTCCTGCCTGGTGCCCTTCTACCTGGTGCCTCCTACCTGGTGCCCTCCTGTCTGATAACCTCCTGCCTGGTGCCCTCCTACCTGGTGTCCTCCTGCTTGATAACCTCCTGCCTGGTGCCCTCCTGATTGGTGCCCTCCTGTCTGATAACCTCCTGCCTGGTGCCCTCCTGCCTGGTGCCCTCCTGCCTTGCTCCCTCTTACCTGGTGCCCCACTGCCTGATAACCTCCTGCCTGGTGCCCTCCTGCCTGATAACCTCCTGCCTGGTGCCCTCCTGCTTGATAACCTCCTACCTGGTGCCCTCCTGCTTGATAACCTCCTGCCTGGTGCCCTCCTGCCTGGTGCCCTCCTACCTGGTGCCCTCCTGCCTGGTGCCCTCCTACCTGGTGCCCTCCTACCTGGAACCCTCCTGCCTGATAATCTCCTGCCTGGTGCCCTCCTGCCTGGTGCCCTCCTGCCTGGTGCCCTCCTACCTGGTGTCCTCCTGCTTGATAACCTCCTGCCTGGTGCCCTCCTGCCTGGTGCCCTCCTACCTGGAACCCTCCTGCCTGATAATCTCCTGCCTGGTGCCCTCCTGCCTGGTGCCCTCCTGCCTGGTGCCCTCCTACCTGGTGTCCTCCTGCTTGATAACCTCCTGCCTGGTGCCCTCCTGCCTGGTGCCCTCCTGCCTGGTGCCCTCCTACCTGGTGCCCTCCTGCCTGGTGCCCTCCTACCTGGTGCCCTCCTGCCTGATAATCTCCTGCCTGGTGCCCTCCTGCCTGGTGCCCTCCTGCCTGGTGCCCTCCTACCTGGTGCCCTCCTGCCTGGTGCCCTCCTGCCTGGTGCCCTCCTGCCTCAAAACCTTCCTTCCTGGTGCTCTTCTGGCTGGTGCCCTCTTATCTGGTGCCCTCCTGCCTGGTGAACTGGTCCCCTCCTTCCTGCTGCCCTCCTACCTGGTGCCCTCCTGCTTGGTGCGCTCCTATATTGTTCCCTCCTACCAGGTGCTCTCGTGCTTCGTACCCTCTTACGTGGTGCCCTTCTGTCTGAAAACCTCTTCCCTGGTGCCCTCATGTGTGCAGCTCTCTTACCTGGTGCCCTCTAACCTGGTGCCCTCCTGCCTGGTGCCTGACTGCCTGGTGCCTCCCTCCCTGATAACCTATGGTGTCATCATCATAGCTCACCATCCACACTACAGTGTCCCAGCTATGGTGTCATCATCATAGCTCACCATCCACACTACAGTGTCCCAACTATGGTGTCATCATCATAGCTCACCATCCACACTACAGTGTCCCAGCTATGGTGTCATCATCATAACTCACCATCCACACTACAGTGTCCCAGCTATGGTGTCATCATCATAACTCACCATCCACACTACAGTGTCCCAGCTATGGTGTCATCATCATAGCTCACCATCCACACTACAGTGTCCCAACTATGGTGTCATCATCATAACTCACCATCCACACTACAGTGTCCCAGCTATGGTGTCATCATCATAGCTCACCATCCACACTACAGTGTCCCAGCTATGGTGTCATCATCATAGCTCACCATCCACACTACAGTGTCCCAGCTATGGTGTCATCATCATAGCTCACCATCCACACTACAGTGTCCCAACTATGGTGTCATCAACATGGTTTCCGCTATAGACGATCCTACCTCACGAATTTGCTGGATTTTCTTAATGTTATCAAAATTGGGACGAAAAATTACCGTCTGATGTAGTATATTTACATTTCCAAAAGGTTTTCGAAAAAGTACCTCACAAGAGACATTCAAAGCACACGGAATCGGTGAAGAATTCTGTACATGGATCAGAGACTTTCTTACCAGACGAAAGCAGTGTGTAGTATTAAACAGCGAAGCCTCAGATTGTCTAAACACAACAAATGGTGTGCCACAGGGTTCAGTTCTAAGCCCAGTTCTTTTCATGATATACATTAACGATCTAGAACTCGGTCTCCTATGTAAGATCTCCAAATTTGCTGACAGTACTAAACTAACAGGTAGAGCTGCAAACAGGTTGGGTTGCGAAATGATTCCAAAGATCTTAACTTACTAGCAGAGTGGCTAGACAGATGGCAAATGAAGTTTAATGTAGACAAGTGTAAAGTTATGCAATTAGGAGACAATAAGATATAACTACAAACTATTCGGAAGCTCTCTAACTAAATAAAGTAAGTGAAGAAAAGGACCTTAGAGTTGTCATTATCAACACTCTGAAATACATTAACAGTGTCAAGCAACAAGTTAAAAAAAAAAAAAAAAGAAACTGTGAGGTTTCATGGTCAGGAACCTACATTACGAGACACCAGAAACAATTCTCACTTTATAATTCTCTTGTAAGACCTCACCGTGAATATGCAGTCCAGGTTTGGTCCCTAAAACATACGAGGAAAAATTAGAGCAAGTGCAAAGATGCGCAACAAAATTGATCCCATCCTTTAGAAATCTGGCATACGAAGAGAGGCTAAAACGGTTGGATCTCTTCTGCCTTAAAAAAAAAAAAGTAGACTTCGCGGCGACTTAATCCAAGTGTTCAAAATTCTGACAAAAGTTCGATAAAGTAAACCAAGAACATCTTTTCGCAATACAAGAAAATAAAGTTACCAGGACAAATGGAATAAAACTCAAAGCTAAAAAATGTAGTACGAACGTGGAAAAAAGCTTCTTTTCCTATGTGTATGGAACACTGGAATAAGTTACCGTCAGATGTAGTAATGCTAAAACTATATATACCTTCAAAAGTCGTTTAGACAAATATTCTATAATTTCAGGAATACTTTGAGATAAAAGCCAGAATGAAAGGTATAAACGACAGCGGTAACGGGGACACTAGAAGGCTGATGTGCAGCAGCGGGGAGTCGGTAATAGAAAATACTAAGCGGAATTGCATTTTTTGGCAAATTAATTGTTTTTCAAACAACAAAGTCGTGGGCCAAAAAGGCTCTTGGTGTCAGTCTTTCTCATGTAACGAGCCACATATCATTGACTTTATATCATAACATCCACATAAGGACACATATTTGAAACAAAAATATATATATAAAGAAAATATTGCAATAGTGAGGATAAAATGCATGTTAAAATATTATAACAGTGAGGATGAAATACATGTCAAAATATTATAGTAGTGAAGATAAACTATGTCAAAATATCATATCAGCGAAGATGAATTGCATGTCAAAATCTTATAATAGTGAAGATAAACTGCATGTCAAACTTTTACAATGGTGAGCTTATACTACATGTCAAAATATAAGAGTGAGGATAAACTACGTCAAAATATTATAATACTGAGGATAAACTGCAAGTCAAAGCTTCATAATAATGAGGAAAAGCTGCATGTCAAAATATGATAATAGTGAGGATAAATTTCTTTTCAAAATATTATGATAGTGAGGATAAACAGCATGTCAATATCTTATAATACTGAGGATAAACTGCATGTGAACATATTGTAATAGTGAGATAAATATATGTCAAAATATTATAATTATGAGGAAAGACTGCATGTCAAAATATTATAATAGTGAGGATGAACTGTGTATCAAAATATCATAATAGTGAGAAGAAACTACATGTCAAAGTATTATAATGGTGAGGATAAACTGCATGTCAAAATACAATAATCGTGATAAACTACGTGTCAAAATATCACAATAGTGAGGATTAACTACATGTCAAAATATTCTAATAGTGAGGATAATCTGCATGCCAAAATAATATAAAAGTGAGGATAACTGCATGTCAAAGAAATATAATAATGATGATAAACTACAGGTCAAAATCTTATAATTGTGAGGATAAACTGCATGTCAAATTATCATAATGGTGAGGATAAACTGCGTGTCAAAATATTATAATAGTGATAAACCATATCAAAATATCGTAATAGTGAGGATAAATTACATGTTAACACTTTATAATAGTGAAGATAAAGTGCATGTCAAAATCTTCTAATAGTGAGGATAAACTGCATCTCAAAATATCAAAATAGTGAGGATAAACTGCATGTCACAATATTAAAATAGTGAGGATAAACTGCATGACAGAATTTAAAAATAGTGAGGATAAAGTGCATGTCAAAATACTATAATTGTGAGGATATAATGCATGTCAAATATTATAATAGTGAGGATAAAGTGTATGTCAAAATATTATAAAAGTCAAAAAAATATGATAGTGAGGATAAACTGCAGGTCAAAATCTTATGAGAGTGAGGATAAACTGCAGGTCAAATTATCAAAATAGTCACGATAAACTGCTTGTCAAATATTATAACAGTGAGGATAAACCATATCAAAATATTATAATAGTGAGGATAAACTGCATGTCGAAATATTATAATAGTGAGGATAAACTGCATATCAAAATATCAAAAAATGAGGATAAACTGCATGTCAGAATATTACAATAGTGAGGATAAACTGCATGTCGAAATATAATAATAGTGAGGATAAACTGCATATCAAAATATCAAAAAATGAGGATAAACTGCATGTCAGAATATTACAATAGTGAGGATAAACTGCATGTCAAAACTTTATAATAGCAAGGATAAAATGCACGTCAAAATATGATAATAGTGAGGATAAAATGCATGTCAAAACTTTATAATAGTGAGGATAAAATGCATGTCAAAATATGATAATAGTGAGGACAAAATGCACGTCAAAAAATCATAATAATGAGGATAAACTGCATGTGAAAATATAATGGTGAGGATAAACTGGATGTCAAAATACTATATTAGAGAGGATAAACTGCATGTCAAAATATTATAATAGTGAGGATAAAGTGCATGTCAAAATATCATAATAGTGAGGATAAAAAGCATGTTAGAATATCATATTAGTGAGGATAAAGTGCATGTCAACACATTATAATAGTGACGACAAACTGCATGTGAAAATAACATATTAGCGAGGATAAACTGCGTCAAAATATTCTATTAGTGAGTATAAACTGGATGTCAAAATATTATAATAGTGAGGACAAACTGCACGTCGAAATATCATAATAGTGAGGATGAATTGCATGTCAAAATATCATAATAGTGAGGATAAAGTGCATGTCAAAATATTATAATAGTGAGGATAAACCGCATGTCAAAATATCATAATAGTGAGGATAAAGTGCATGTCAAAATATTATAATAGTGAGGACAAACTGCACGTCGAAATATCATAATAGTGAGGATGAATTGCATGTCAAAATATCATAATAGTGAGGATAAAGTGCATGTCAAAATATTATAATAGTGAGGATAAACCGCATGTCAAAATATTATAATAGTGAGGACAAACTGCACGTCGAAATATCATAATAGTGAGGATAAAGTGCATGTCAAAATATTATAGTGAGGATAAACCGCATGTCAAAATATTATAATAGTGAGGATAAACTGCAATTCAAATTATCATCGCGATGGTAAACTACATGTTAGAATAGTATAATAGTTAGGATAAAGTGCATGTCAAAATATTATACTAGTGAATATAAAACATGTCAAAATATTTTACTAGTGAATATAAAACATGTCAAAATATCATAATGGTCAGGAAAATTATATATCAAAATATCATATAGTAAGGATAAACTGCATGTCAAAATATCATAATAGTGAGGATAAACTGCATGTCAAAATATCATAATAGTGAGGATAAACTGCATGTCAAAATATTATAATAGTGAGAATAAATTGCATGTCAAAATATTATAATAATAAAAACAGCATGTCAAAATCTTATAATAGTGAGGATAAACTGCATGTCAAAATACTGTAACAGTGAGGATAAACCAAGTCAAGATATTATAATGGTGAGGATAAACTGCTTGTAAAAATATTAATATAGTGAGGATTAACTGCATATCAAAATATTATAATAGTGAGGATAAACTACATGTCAAGACATTTCAATAGCGAGAATAAACTGAAGGTAAAAATATTATAGTAGTGAGAATAAACTGTCAAAATATTATAATAGTGAATAAACTGCATGTCGAAATATTATAAAGTGAGGACAAACTGCATGTCAAAATATTATGATAGTAAATAAACTGCGTGTCAAAATATCATGATAATAAGGATAAAGTGCATACCAAAATATTATGATAATGAAAATAAACTGCCCGTCAAAATATTATAATAGTGATGATAAAGTGCATACCAAAATATTATGATAATGAAAATAAACTGCCCGTCAAAATATTGTAATAGTGATGATAAACTGAATGTCAAAATATCAAAAAGTGAGGATAAACTGCATGTCAAAATATTATGATAGTGAGGATAAACTGCATATCAAAATATTATAATAGTGAGGTTAAACTGCATGTCAAAACATCATAATAGTGAGGATAAACTGCAAGTTATAACACTGTATTAGTGAGAATAAACGGCATGTCAAAATATCATAAAAGTGAGGATAAACCGCAAGTCAAAATATCATAATGATAAGGAAAAAGTGCATATCAAAATATTATGATTGTGCCCGTCAAAATAGTATAATAGTGAGGATAAACTGCATGTCAAAATATTATAATAGTGAGAATAAACTGAATGTCAAAATATTATAATAGTGAGGATAAACTGCATGTCAAGATATGATAATGAGGATAAACTTCATGTCAAAATATTATGATAGTAAGGATAAACTGCATTACAAAATATAACAATACTGAGGACAAATTGCATATCAAAATGCTATAATAGTGTGGATAAACTGTATGTCAAACTATTATAATAGTGAGGATAAATTGCTTGTCAAAATATTATAGTAGTGAGGATAAACCATGTCAAAATATTATAACAGTGAGTATAAACTGCAAGTCAAAATCTTATGATAGTGAGGATAAGCTGTATGTCACAATATTATAAAGTTAGGATAAACTGCATGTCAAAATATTATGATAGTGACGATAAACTGCATGTCAAAAGAATATAATAGAGAGGATAAACTACATATCATAATATCGTAATAGTGAAGATATACTGCATGTCAAAATATTATAATAACTGAGGATAAACTGCAGGTTAAAATATCAAATAGTGAGGATAAACCATGTCAAAATACTAGAATAGTGAGGATAAACTGCAAGTCAAAATATTATAACAGTGAGGAAAAACTGCATGTCAAAATACTATAATAGTGAGGATAAACTGCATGTCAAAATACTATAATAGTGAGGATAAACTGAATGTCAAAATAATATAACGGTGAGGATAACTGCATGTCAAAATATTGTAATTGTAGGGATAAACTGCCCGATAAAATCTCATAATAGTGGGGATAAACTGCATGTGAAAATATTTTAATAGTGAGGATAAACTGCAAGTCAAAATATCACAATAGTGAGGATAAACTACATTTCAAAATATAATATTTGTGAGGACAAATTGCACGTCAAAATGTTATAGTGCGTGGATAAACTGCATATCAAAATATCATAATAGTGAGGATGAACTGTATGTCAAAACATTATAATAGTGAGGATAAACTGCATGTCAAATATAATAGTGAGGATAAACCACGTCAAAATATTATAATAGTGAGGATAAACTGCGTATCAAAATATCATATTAGTGAGGATAGACTGCATATCAAAACATCATTATAGTGAGGATAAACTGCATGTCAAATTATTATTATTATAGTGAGGATAACTGCATGTCAAAATAATAGGATAAACTGCATGTCAAATCATCATAATAGTGAGGATAAACTGCATGTCAAATCATCGTAATAGTGAGGATAAACTGCTTGTCAAAATATTGTAATAGCGAGGATAAACCATGTCAAGATATTATAATAGTGAGGATAAACTGAATGTCAAAATTTTATAATAGTGAGGATAAAGTGCATGTCAAAATATTATAATAGTGAGGATAAAGTGCATGTCAAAATATTAAAATAGTGAGGATAAACTGCATGTCAAAATATTACGATAGTGAGAATAAACTGCATGTCAAAATTTAATGATAGAGAGGGTAAACTGCATGTCAAAATATCATAAATGTGAGGATAAACTGCATGTCAAAATATTATAATAGTGAGGATAAACTGCATGTCAAAATATAATAGTGAGGATAACCTGTATGTCAGAATATTATAACAGGATAAACTGCATGTCAAAATATTATAATAGTGAGGATAAATTACATGTCAAAATACTATAATAGTGATCAGAAACTGTATGTCAGAATATTATGATAGTGAGGATAACCTGTATGTCAGAATAATATGATAGTGAGGATAACCTGTATGTCAGAATATTATAATAGTGAGGATAACCTGTATATCAGAATATTATGATAGTGAGGATAACCTGTATGTCAGTATATTATGATAAGATAACCTGTATGTCAGAATATCATGATAGTGAGGATAACCTGTATGTCAGTATATTATGATAGTGAGGATAACCTGTATGTCAGAATATTATGATAGTGAGGATAACCTGTATGTCAGAATATTATGATAGTGAGGATAACCTGTATGTCAGAATATTATGATAGTGAGGATAACCTGTATGTCAAACAGGAAGGCAGCTGAGTAAATGATCTTCAGCAACACAAACACGTCTAAGTTTCCGTGATGCCCCGGACTTGTCTCATGATGCTCGTCCAGTTACTCCCTTCCATGATATTCCTATGTCCTCCCCACCCAGTCCCACGCACTCACCCACTCAGTCCCACGCACTCACATACCCAGTCCCACGCACTCACCCACCCAGTCACACATACTCACTCATCCAGTCCCACGCACTCACCCACTCAGTCCCACACACTCACCCACCCAGTCCCACGCACTCACCCACTCAGTCTCACGCACTCACCCACCCAGTCCCACGCACTCACCCACTCAGTCCCACGCACTCACCCACCCAGTCCCACGCACTCACCCACCCGGTCACACATACTCACTCATCCAGTCAGATGCACTCACCCACCCAGTTCCACGCACTCACTCACACAGTCCCATGCACTTAACCAACCATTCCCACGCATCCACCCACCCAGTCCCACGCACTCACCCACTCACTCCAATGCACTCATCCACCCAGTCCCACGCACTCACCCACTCAGTCCCACGCACTCACCCACCCAGTCCCACGCACACACCCACCCGGTCACACATACTCACTCATCCAGTCCCATGCACTCACCCACCCAGTCCCACGCACTCACCCACCCAGTCCCACGCACTCACCCACCCAGTCACACACTCATCCAGTCCCATGCACTCACCCACCCAGTCCCACGCACTCACCCACACAGTCCCACGCACTCACCCACCCATCCCCACGAAACCACCCACCCAGTCCCATGCACTCACCCACTCACTCCCACGTACTAATCCACCCAGTCCCACGCACTCACCCACCCAGTCCCACACACTCACCCACCCAGTCCCACGCATTCACCCGTCCAGTCCCACGCACTCATCCACTCAGTCCAACGCACTCACCCACTCACTTCCACGCACTAACCCACTCAGTCCCGCGCACTCACCAACTCAATCCTACGCACTCACCCACTCAGTCCCACGCACTCACCCACCGAGCCCCATGCACTCAGTCCCACGCACTCACCCACCTAGACAAACGCACTCACCCATCGTGTCCCAGGCACTCACAAACCTAGACCGATGCACTCACCCACTCAATCCCACACACTCAGCCATCCAGTCCCTCGCATTTAGAGTCCCAGTCCCACGCACTCACCCACCCAGTACCACGCATTCACCCACTCAGTCTCGCGCACTCACCCACCCAGTCCCAGTCACTTACCCATCCAATCCCACGCACTCACCCACTCAGTCCCACACACTCACCCCACCCAATCCCAAGCACTCACCCATCCGATCCCAAGCGCTCACCGACCCAGTCCCAGGCACTCACCCATCCAGTCCCAAGCACTCACCCAACCAGTCCCACGCACTCACTCACACAGTCCCACGCACTCAACCAACCATTCCCACGCATCCACCCACCCAGTCCCACACACTCACCCACTCACTCCAATGCACTCATCCACTCAGTCCCACGCACTCATCCACCTAGTCCCACGCACTCAATCACCCAGTCCTACGCACTCACCCACCCGGCCCCACGCACTCACCCACCCTGTCCCATGTACTCACCCACCCAGTCCCACGCACTCCCCCACTCAGTTCCACGCACTCATCCCACCCAGTTCCACGCATTCACCCGGTCAGTCCCACGCACTCACCTACCCAGTCCCACGCACTCACCCAACCAATTCTACGCACTCACCCACTCTCTCCCACGCACTTATCCACCCAGTCCCACGCACTCACCGACCCTGTCCTACGCACTCACCCACCCAGTCCAACGCGCGCAGCGTCCTACGCACTCGCCCACCCAGTCCAACGCGCGCAGCCGCCCAGTTCCACGCAATTACCCACTCAGTCCCACGCACTCACCCACTCAGTACCACGCACTCACCCGCTCAGTCCCACGCACTCACCCACCCAGTCCCACGCACTCACCAACCCAATCCCACGCACTCACCCAATCAGTCCCACGCAGTTAACCGCTCAGTCCCACGCACTCACCCAATCAGTCCCACGCAGTTAACCGCTCAGTCCTACGTACTCACCCCATCCAATCCAGTGCACTCACATGCTCAGTCCCACGCACTCACCCATCCACTCCCACGCATTCACCCATCCAGTCCCATGCACTCACCCAACGGGTCCCACGCACTCATTGACCCAGTACCAGGCAATCACCTACCCAGTCCCACCCACTCACCCACTCAGTCCCACGCACTTACCCACCCGATCCCACGCTCTCACCCACTGGGTCGCACGCACTCACCCACCGGTCCCATGCACTCACCCATCCAGTCCCACGCACTCACCCACTCGGTCCCACGCACTGACCGACCCAGTCCCACGCATTCACCCACCCAGTCCCACGTACTCACCCATCCGTTCAAACGCACTCATCCACCCAGTCCCACGCACTCACCTACCCGGTCCCACGTACTCATCCACCAAGTCCGCAGGCACTCACCCACCCTGTCCCATGCAATTACCCACTCAGTCCCACGCACTCACCCACCAGTCCCACGCATTCACCCATCAGTTCACACGCACTCACCCACCCAGTTCTACACACTCACCTACCCGGTCCCACGCACTCATCCACCCAGTCCCCAAGCACTCACCCATCCTGTCCCATGCACTCACCCACTCAGTCCCACGCACTTACCCAACTATTCCCACGCACTCACCCACTCAGTCCCACGCACTCACCCGCTCAGTCCCACGCTCTCAACCATCCAGTCCCACTCACTCACCCACTCACTCCCACGCACTCACTCACCCAGCACCGCGCAATAACCCACTCAGTCACACGAACTCACCACACCCAGTCTAGCGCACACACCCGCTCATTCCCACGCACTCAACAACCCAGTCCCACACACCCACCCACCCAATGCCACACACTCACCCGCTCAGTCCCACGCACTCACCCACCCAGTCCCACGCACTCACCCAATCAGTCCTCCGCACTCACCCGCTCAGTATCACACACTCACCCCACCCAGTCCCGTGCAGTCACCCGCTCAGTCCCACGCACTCACCCACTCACTCCCACGCACTTACCCATCCAGTCCCACGCACTCACCCAACAGGTCCCAAGCACTCACCGACCCAGTCCCAGGAACTCACCGACTCAGTCCCAAGCACTCACCCACCCACCCCCACGCACTCACCCACCCGGTCCCACGCACTCACCCACCGAGTCCTACGCACTCACCCATCCGATCCCACGCACTCACCCACTCAGTCCCACGCACTCACCCATCCGGTCCCACGCACTCACCCACCCAGTCAAACGCACTCACCCACCCTGTCCCACACACTGACCGACCCAGTTCCACGCATTCACCCACCCAGTGCCACTCACTCATCCATCCAGTCCCAAGCACTCACACATTCGTTCACACGCACTCATCCACCCAGTCCCACGCACTCACCTACTCAGTCCCACGCATTCATCCACCCACCCCCGACGCACTCACCCACTTTGTCCCATGCACTCATTCATCCAGTCCCACGCACTCACCCACCCACTCCCACGCACTCACACATCAATTCACACTCACTCATCCACCCAGTCCCACGCACTCACCTGCCCAGTCCCATACAATCAACCACCTAGTCCCACACACTCACCCATCCAATCCCACGCACTCTTCCACTCAGTGCAACGCACTCACCCACTCAGTCCCACCTAATCATCTACCCAATCCCACACACTCACCCCCAGTCCCACGCACCCACCCCACCCAGTCCCAGGCACTCACCGAGTCAGTTCCACGCACTCGCCTACCCAGTCCCACGCACGCATCCAACCCATTCCTACGCAATCACCCACTCAGTCCCAAGCACTCAACCACTTAGCCCCTAGCACTCACACACCCAGTGCCAAGCACTCACCAACTCAATCCCACGCACTCACCCACTCAGTCTCACGCTATCACCCCAACTAGTCCCGTGCAATCACCCGCTCAGTCCCACGCAATCACCCATCCAGTCCCACGCCCTCATCCAACCAGTTCCACGCACTCACCCACCCTATCCCTTGCACTCACACACCCAGTTCCACGCACTCACCCAACCGGATCCCACGCACTCACCTACACAGTCTCACGCACTCACCCACCCGGTCCTACGCACTCACTCACCCAGTCCCAGGCACTCACCTACCCAGTACTACACACTCACCCATCCAGTCCCATGCACTCATCCACCCGGTCCTACGCACTCATCCACTCAGTCCCACGCACTCACCCACTCAGTCCCACACACTGACCCCACCCAGTCTCATGCACTCACCCGCTCAGTCCTACGCACTCATCCACTCAGTCCCACGCACTCACCCACCCAATCCCTCGCACTCACACAATCAATCCCATGCACGCACTCACCTACTCAGTCCCACGCACTTATCCACCCGGTCCCATGCACTCATCCACACAGTCCCACGCACTCACCCACCCGGTTCCAAGCACTCACCCACACAGTTCCAAGCACTCATCCACCCGGTCCCACACTCTCATCCACCCGGTTCCATCCACTCGCCCACCCAGTCCCACGCACTCTCCCACTCAGTCCCACACACTGACCCCACCCACTCCCATGCACCTCACCCGCTCAGTCCCACGCACTCACCCACCAAGTCCCACGCACTCACCCACCCAATCAAACGTACTCACCCAATCAATCCCATGCACTTATCCATTCAGTCCCATGCACTCACCCACTTCAGTCCCACGCACTCACCCACCAAGTCCCACGCACTCATCCACCCAATCAAACGTACTCACCCAATCAATCTCACGCACTTATCCATTCAGTCCCATGCACTCACCCACCCAGTCCCATGCAATCATCCACTCAGTTCCACACTCACCCACTCACTCCCACGCACTCAGCCATCCGGTCCCACGCACTCAGCTACCCAGTCCCACGCACTCATCCACACAGCCCCACGCAATAACCCACTCAATAACACGAACATACCTCTCATTCCCACGCACTCATCCAATCAGTCCCATCCAGTTAACCGTTCAGTCCCACGCACTCACCCCACCCAGTCCCTTGCACTCACCCACTTAGTCCCATGCATTCACCCACACACTCCCACGCACTCACCCATCCAGTCCCACGCACTCACCCAACTGGTCCCACGCACTCACCGACCCAGTCCCAGGCACTCACCTACCCAGTCTTACGCACTCACCCACACAGTTCCACGCACTCACGCACCCGGTCCAACGCACTCACGCACCCGGTCCCACGCACTCACCCACCCAGTCCCACGCACTTACCCACAAGGTCCCACGCGCACACCCACCCGGTCCTACGCACTCATCCACTCAGTCCCACGCACTCACCCACTCAGTCCCACACACTGACCCCACCCAGTCCTATGCACTCACCCGCTCAGTCCCACGCACTCATCCACCCAGTCCCACGCACTCACCCAATCAATCCCACGCACTCACACAATCAATCCCATGCACTCACCCACTCAGGCCCACGCATTCACTCAGCCAGTGGCACGCACTCATCCACTCAGTCCCACGCACTTATCCACCCGGTCCCACGCACTCATCCACCCAGTCCCAAGCACTCACCCACCCGATTCCAAGCACTCACCCACACAGTTCCAAGCACTCATCCACCCGGTCCCACACTCTCATCCACCCGGTTCCATCCACTCGCCCACCTAGTCCCACGCACTCTCCCACTCAGTCCCACACACTGACCCCACCCACTCCCATGCACCTCACCCGCTCAGTCCCACGCACTCACCCACCAAGTCCCACGCACTCACCCACCCAATCAAACGTACTCATCCAATCAATCCCACGCACTTATCCATTCAGTCCCATGCACTCACCCACCCAGTCCCATGCAATCACCCACTCAGTTCCACACTCACCTACTCACTCCCACGCACTCAGCCATCCGGTCCCACGCACTCAGCTACCCAGTCCCACGCACTCATCCACACAGCCCCACGCAATAACCCACTCAATAACACGAACATACCTCTCATTCCCACGCACTCATCCAATCAGTCCCATCCAGTTAACCGTTCAGTCCCACGCACTCACCCCACCCAGTCCCTTGCACTCACCCACTTAGTCCCTGCACTCATCCACACACTCCCACGCACTCACCCATCCAGTCCCACGCACTCACCCAACTGGTCCCACGCACTCACCGACCCAGTCCCAGGCACTCACCTACCCAGTCTTACGCACTCACCCACACAGTTCCACGCACTCACGCACCCGGTCCAACGCACTCACGCACCCGGTCCCACGCACTCACCCACCCAGTCCCACGCACTTACCCACAAGGTCTCACGCGCACACCCACCCGGTCCTACGCACTCACCCACTCAGTCTCACGCACTCACCCACTCAGTCCCACACACTGACCCCACCCAGTCCCATGCACTCACCCGCTCAGTCCCACGCACTCATCCACCCAGTCCCACGCACTCACCCAATCAATCCCGCGCACTCACACAATCAATCCCATGCACTCACCCACTCAGGCCCACGCATTCACTCAGCCAGTGGCACGCACTCATCCACTCAGTCCCACGCACTTATCCACCCGGTCCCACGCACTCATCCACCTAGTCCCACGCACTCACCCACCCGATTCCAAGCACTCACCCACACAGTTCCAAGCACTCATCCACCCGGTCCCACACTCCCATCCACCTGGTTCCATCCACTCGCCCACCCAGTCCCACGCACTCTCCCACTCAGTCCCACACACTGACCCCACCCACTCCCATGCACCTCACCCGCTCAGTCCCACGCACTCACCCACCAAGTCCCACGCACTCACCCACCCAAACAAACGTACTCACCCAATCAATCCCACGCACTTATCCATTCAGTCCCATGCACTCACCCACCCAGTCCCATGCAATCACCCACTCAGTTCCACACTCACCCACTCACTCCCACGCACTCAGCCATCCGGTCTAACGCACTCAGCCACCCAGTTCCACGCACTCATCCACACAGCCCCACGCAATAACCCACTCAATAACACGAATATACCCTCTCATTCCCACGCACTCATCCAATCAGTCCCATCCAGTTAACCGTTCAGTCCCACGCACTCACCCCACCCAGTCCCTTGCACTCACCACTTAGTCCCATGCACTCACCCACACACTCCCACGCACTCACCCATCCAGTCCCACGCACTATCCAACTGGTCCCACGCACTCACCGACCCAGTTCCAGGCACTCACCTACCCAGTCTTACGCACTCACCCACACAGTTCCACGCACTCACGCACCCGGTCCCACGCACTCACCCACCCAGTCCCACGCACTTACCCACAAGGTCCCACGCGCTCACCCACCCGATCCCACGCACTCACCCACCCAGTCCCACGTAATCACCCACCCCTTCCCACGCACTCACCCACCCAGTCCAACGCACTCACACACTCAGTCCCATGCTCGCACCCATCATATCACACGCACTCTCCCACTCAGTCCCACAGACTCACCAATCAGTCTCACCCACTCATGCCCACGATCTCACCCTCCCAGTCCCCCGCACTCACCCATCCAGTCCCACGCACTCACCCAACCGGTCTTACGCACTCATCCACCCAATCCCACGTACTCATCCAACCAGTCCCACGCACTCACCCGCTCAGTATCACGCACTCACCCCATCCAGTCCCACGCACTCACCCAACCAGTCCCACGCACTCAGGAACCCGATCCCAGCACTCACCTGCTCAGTCCAACGCACTCACCCACCCAGTCCCACGCACTCAATCACCCAGTCCAACGCATTCATTCACTCAGTCCCTCGCATTCACCCCACCCAGTCTAACGCACTCACCTACCCAATCCCACGCACTCACCCAATCAGTCCCACGCGCTCACCCACTCAGTCTCACGCACTCACTCACTCAGTCCCATGCACTCACCCACCCGGTCCCAAACATCCACCCACAAGGTCCCACGCACTCACCCACAAGGTCGCAAGCACTCACCCACAAGGTCCCACGCACTCACCCCACCAGTGCCATGCACTCCCCCCCAGTCCTAGGCAGTCACCCAACAAGTCCCACGCACTCACCCACCAAATCCAACGCACTCACCCACTCAATCTCACACACTCACCCACCCAGTCCCAGGCACTAACCCAACCAGTTCCAGGCACTCACCCACTCTCTCCCACGCACTCATCCACCAAGTCCCACGCACTCTCTCACCCAGTTCCACTCATTCACCCACCCAGTCCCGTGCATTCACCCGCTCAGTCCCACGCAATCAACCACCTAGTCCCACGCACTCACCTACCTAATCCCACGCACTCTTCCACTCAGTCCCACGCACTCCCCAATCAGTCCCTCCCACTCAAACACCCAGTCCCACGCACTCACCCACCCAATCCCATGCACTCTCCTACTCAGTCCCACGCACTCACCCACTCATTCCCGCCCAATCATCCACCCAGTCCCACGCACTCACCCACTCAGTCCCATGCACTCACCCCACCCAGTCCTAGGCACTCACCGGGTCAGTTCGACGCACTCACCTACCCAGTCCCAGGCACGCAGCCACCCCAATCCTACGCAATCACTCACTCACCCCTACGCACTCAACCACTTAGCCCCTAGCACTCACCCACCCAGTGCCACGCACTCACCCACTCAATCCCACGTACTCACCCAATCAGTCGCACACAATCACCCACCCAGTGCCACGCACTCACCCACTCCCACTCACTCACACAACCAGTCCCACGCACTCACCCAACCGATCCCACGCACTCACTCGCCCAGTCCCACGCACTCACCCATCCAGTCCCAGGCACTCACCTACCCAGTCCTACGCACTCACCCTCCCAGTCCCACGCACTCACCCACCCGATCCTACGCACTCACCCACTCAGTCCCACGCACTCACCCACTCAATCCCACACACTGATCACACCCAGTCCCATGCAGTGACTCGCTCATTCCCACGCTCTCACCCACCCAGTCCCACGCACTCACCCACCCAATCCCACGCACCCACCCACTCACGCCCACGCACTCACTAACCCAGTGGCACGCACTCACCAACCCAATCCCACGCACCTACCCACCCGGTCCTACGCACTCACCCACCCAGTCCCACGCACTCACCCACCCGGTTCCAGGCACTCACCCGCTCAGTCCCACACACTCACCCACCCAGTCCAATGTACTCACCTACCCGGTCCCCCGCACTTACCCACCCAATCACACGCACTCACCTACCCGGTCCCACGTACTCACCCAATCAGTTCTACGCACTCACCCTACCCAATCCCAGCACTCACTCACTCAGTCCAACGCACTCACCCCACCCTGTCTAATACACTCACCCACCCCGTCCCACGCCCTCACCTACACAATCCTACTTACTCACCAAGCCAGTCCCACGCAGTCACCCACCCAGTCCAAGGCACTCACCCACCCGGTCCCACGCACTCATCCACCCAGTCCAACGCACTCACCTACCTGTTCCCATGCACTCACCCACTCAGTCCCACGCACTCACCCCACCCAGTCCCACGCACTCACCCCACCCAATCCCACGCACTCACCCACCCGGTCCAACGCACTCACCCACCCAATCCAACGCACTCACCTACTCACTCCCACGCACTCACCCTAACTAGTACAACGTACTCACCCAATCCCATGCAATCATCCGGTAAGTCCCACGCACTCACCTACCCAGTCCCACGCACTCAACCATCCAATCCAACGCACTCACCCACTTTGTCCCAGGCACTCACCCAGCCAGTCCCACGCACTCACCCACTCGGTCCCACGCACTCACCTACAAGGATCCACGTACTCAGCCGCAAGGTCCCACGTAATCACCCACTCAGTCCCACGCATTCACCCACCCTGTCCCATGCACTCACCCCACCCAATCCCATGCACTCACCCACCCGGTCCCACGCACTCACCCACTCAATCCAACGCAGTCACCCACTCAGTCCCACGCACTCACCCTAACCAGTTCCACGCACTCACCCAACCCAATCCCACGCAATCACCCGGTAAGTCCCACGCACTCAACCACCCAGTTCCACGCACTCACCCACCCAATCCAACGCACTCACCCACCTTGTCCCACGCACTCACCTAATCAGTCCCACGCACTCACCCACCCGGTCCCACGCACTCACCTACAAGGTTCCACGCACTCAGCCACAAGGTCCCACGTAATCACCCACTCAGTCCCACGCATTCACCCACCCATTCCCGCGCACTCACCCATCCAATCCCACGCAATAAGCCACTCAGTTCCAAGCACTCACCCATCCAGTCCCATGCACTCACCCACTCAGTCCCACGCACTCATCCACTCAGTCCCACGCACTCACCTACCCAGTCCCACGCACTAACCCACCCGGTCCCAGGCACTCACCCACTCTCTCCCAGGCACTCACCCACCAACCCAGTCCCACGCACTCACCCACCCAGTTTGCGCACTCACCCGCTCAGTCCCACTCACTCACCCACCTAGTCCCATGCACTCACCCACCCAATCCCACGCACTAAGCCACTCAGTCCTACACACTCACCCACTCAGTCCCACGCACTCACCCCATCCAGTCCCACGCACTCACCCACCCAGTCCCACGCACTCAGACAGCCTTCAGAGGTCACTATGAGTGACCACATACATTGACAGGTCTGGTCCCATATGGGACAGCTACATACAACGGAAGTTCAATATATTGCAGTTGATTATGTTTACATGACGTCCATTGTTTACAGATGCCAGTGTTTCCCGGCATACGTCATCCACGTCTGGAAATGTAGGCAAGATGATGGCTCACCTCCGGCCATCTGACCTTTTGTGTCTGTGATGGATCTGCCTCCATCATGAAGGTCACGTGACCAACCATGACCCGCGGGTCACCGACGCACGTTACCCTCCACAATTTTGGACCTTATCTTTCTCGACCAACCCACATGGAGGGAGGGTGTAGACAACCCACGTGGAGGGAGGTTGTAGACAACCCACATGGAGGGAGGGTGTAGACAACCCACGTGGAGGGAGGGTGTAGACAATCTACATGGAGGGAGGGTGTAGACAACCCACATGGAGGGAGGGTGTAGACAACCCACATGGAGGGAGGGTGTAGACAACCCACATGGAGGGAGGTTGTAGACAACCCACATGGAGGGAGGGTGTAGACAACCCACATGGAGGGAGGGTGTAGACAACCCACATGGAGGGAGGGTGTAGACAACCCACATGGAGGGAGGGTGTATACAACCGACATTCAGGGAGGGTGTAGACAACCCACATTCAGGGAGGGTGTAGACAACCCACATGGAGGATGTAGAAGACACACATGGAGGGAGGGTGTAGACAACCCACATGGAGGGAGGGTGTAGACAACCCACATAGAGGGAGGGTGTAGACAACCCACATTCAGGGAGGGTATAGACACCCCACATGGAGGGAGGGTGTAGACAACCCACATGGCGGGAGGGTGTAGACAACCCACATGGAGGGAGGGTGTAGACAACCCACATGGAGGGAGGGTGTAGACACCTTATATGGAGGAAGGGTGTAGACAACCCACATGGAGCGAGGGTGTAGACAACCCACATGGAGGGAGGGTGTAGACAACCCACATGGAGGGAGGGTGTAGACAACCCACATGGAGGGAGGGTGTAGACAACCCACATGAAGGGAGGGTGTAGACAACCCACATGGAGGATGTAGAAGACACACATGGAGGGAGGGTGTAGACAACCCACATGGAGCGAGGGTGTAGACAACCCACATGGAGGGAGGGTGTAGACAACCCACATTCAGGGAGGGTGTAGACAACCCACGTGGAGGGAGGGTATAGACAACCCACATGGAGGGAGGGTGTAGACAACCCACATGGAGGGAGGGTGTAGACAACCCACATGGAGGGAGGGTGTAGACAACCCACATGGAGGGAGGGTGTAGACAACCACACAAGGGTCATGATGACACCATCACACGCACAATGATCATGGCTGCTGACAACATGTGGTAATACAGTGTAGGCAACATGTCTGGTGGACGACCTCATACAATCATTAGTCTGTAATTATGTACGGTTTATAACGGGTAATATTGGGTTACCTATTTGCCAGATAAATGTATTCATTTTTTTTTTTTTTTTTTTTTTTTTTTTTTTATACTTTGTCGCTGTCTCCCGCGTTTGCGAGGTAGCGCAAGGAAACAGACGAAAGAAATGGCCCAACCCCCCCCCCCCATACACATGTACATACACTCGTCCACACACGCAAATATACATACCTACACAGCTTTCCATGGTTTACCCCAGACGCTTCACATGCCTTGCTTCAATCCACTGACAGCACGTCAACCCCTGTATACCACATGACTCCAATTCACTCTATTTCTTGCCCTCCTTTCACCCTCCTGCATGTTCAGGCCCCGATCACACAAAATCTTTTTCACTCCATCTTTCCACCTCCAATTTGGTCTCCCTCTTCTCCTCGTTCCCTCCACCTCCGACACATATATCCTCTTGGTCAATCTCTCCTCACTCATTCTCTCCATGTGCCCAAACCATTTCAAAACACCCTCTTCTGCTCTCTCAACCACGCTCTTTTTATTTCCACACATCTCTCTTACCCTTACGTTACTTACTCGATCAAACCACCTCACACCACACATTGTCCTCAAACATCTCATTTCCAGCACATCCATCCTCCTGCGCACATCTCTATCCATAGCCCACGCCTCGCAACCATACAACATTGTTGGAACCACTATTCCCTCAAACATACCCATTTTTGCTTTCCGAGATAATGTTCTCGACTTCCACACATTTTTCAAGGCTCCCAAAATTTTCGCCCCCTCCCCCACCCTATGATCCACTTCCGCTTCCATGGTTCCATCCGCTGACAGATCCACTCCCAGATATCTAAAACACTTCACTTCCTCCAGTTTTTCTCCATTCAAACTCACCTCCCAATTGACTTGACCCTCACCCCTACTGTACCTAATAACCTTGCTCTTATTCACATTTACTCTCAACTTTCTTCTTCCACACACTTTACCAAACTCAGTCACCAGCTTCTGCAGTTTCTCACATGAATCAGCCACCAGCGCTGTATCATCAGCGAACAACAACTGACTCACTTCCCAAGCTCTCTCATCCCCAACAGACTTCATACTTGCCCCTCTTTCCAGGACTTTTGCATTTACCTCCCTTACAACCCCATCCATAAACAAATTAAACAACCATGGAGACATCACACATCCCTGCCGCAAACCTACATTCACTGAGAACCAATCACTTTCCTCTCTTCCTACACGTACACATGCCTTACATCCTCGATAAAAACTTTTCACTGCTTCTAACAACTTTCCTCCCACACCATATATTCTTAATACCTTCCACAGAGCATCTCTATCAACTCTATCATATGCCTTCTCCAGATCCATAAATGCTACATACAAATCCATTTGCTTTTCTAAGTATTTCTCACATACATTCTTCAAAGCAAACACCTGATCCACACATCCTCTACCACTTCTGAAACCGCACTGCTCTTCCCCAATCTGATGCTCTGTACATGCCTTCACCCTCTCAATCAATACCCTCCCATATAATTTACCAGGAATACTCAACAAACTTATACCTCTGTAATTTGAGCACTCACTCTTATCCCCTTTGCCTTTGTACAATGGCACTATGCACGCATTCCGCCAATCCTCAGGCACCTCACCATGAGTCATACATACATTAAATAACCTTACCAACCAGTCAACAATACAGTCACCCCCTTTTTTAATAAATTCCACTGCAATACCATCCAAACCTGCTGCCTTGCCGGCTTTCATCTTCCGCAAAGCTTTTACTACCTCTTCTCTGTTTACCAAATCATTTTCCCTAACCCTCTCACTTTGCACACCACCTCGACCAAAACACCCTATATCTGCCACTCTGTCATCAGACACATTCAACAAACCTTCAAAATACTCATTCCAT
>NC_092258.1:17575427-17685644 GCF_036320965.1 Panulirus ornatus | reverse complement strand
GTGGCTGATTCATGTGAGAAACTGTAGAAGCTGGTGACTGAGTTTGGTAAAGTGTGTGAAAGAAGAAAGTTAAAAGTAAATGTGAATAAGAGCAAGGTTATTAGGTACAGTAGGTTTGAGGGTCAAGTCAATTGGGAGGTAAGTTTGAATGGAGAAAAACTGGAGGAAGTAAAGTGTTTTAGATATCTGGGAGTGGATCTGGCAGCGGATGGAACCATGGAAGCGGAAGTGGATCATAGGGTGGGGGAGGGGGCGAAAATCCTGGGGGCCTTGAAGAATGTGTGGAAGTCGAGAACATTATCTCGGAAAGCAAAAATGGGTATGTTTGAAGGAATAGTGGTTCCAACAATGTTGTATGGTTGCGAGGCGTGGGCTATGGATAGAGTTGTGCGCAGGAGGATGGATGTGCTGGAAATGAGATGTTTGAGGACAATGTGTGGTGTGAAGTGGTTTGATCGAATGAGTAACGTAAGGGTAAGAGAGATGTGTGGAAATAAAAAGAGCGTGGTTGAGAGAGCAGAAGAGGGTGTTTTGAAGTGGTTTGGGCACATGGAGAGGATGAGTGAGGAAAGATTGACCAAGAGGATATATGTGTCGGCGGTGGAGGGAACAAGGAGAAGAGGGAGACCAAATTGGAGGTGGAAAGATGGAGTGAAAAAGATTTTGTGTGATCGGGGCCTGAACATGCAGGAGGGTGAAAGGAGGGCAAGGAATAAAGTGAATTGGAGCGATGTGGTATATCGGGGTTGACGTGCTGTCCGTGGATTGAAGCAGGGCATGTGAAGCGTCTGGGGTAAACCATGGAAAGCTGTGTAGGTATGTATATTTGCGTGTGTGGACGTATGTATATACATGTGTATGGGGGGGGGGGGTTGGGCCATTTCTTTCGTCTGTTTCCTTGCGCTACCTCGCAAACGCGGGAGACAGCGACAAAGTATAATAATAAAACTATAATATATATGTTGGTTTGCATCAGGGGTGTGTGATGTCTCCATGGTTGTTTAATTTGTTTATGGATGGGGTTGTTAGGGAGGTGAATGCAAGAGCTTCGGAAATAGGGGCAAGTATGCAGTCTCTTGTGGATGAGAGAGCTTGGAAAGTGAGTCATTTGTTGTTCGTTGATGATACAGCGCTGGCGGCTGATTCGTGTGAGAAACAGCAGAAGCTAGTGACTGACTTTGGTAAAGTGTGTGAAAGTAGAAAGCTGAGAGTAAGTGTAAATAAGAGCAAGGTTATTAGGTATAGTAAGGTTGAGGGACAAGTCAACTGGGAGGTAAGTTTGAATGGAGAAAACCTGGAGGAAGTGAAGCGTTTTAGATATCTGGGAGTTGATTTGGCATCGAATGGAACCAAGGAAGTGAAAGTGAATCATAGGGTGGAGGAGGGAGCGAAAGTTCTGGGAGCATTGAAGAATGTGTGGAAGTTGAGACCACTATCTTGGAAAGCAAAAATGGAAATGTTTGAAGGAATAGTGGTTCCAACAATGTTATATGGTTGCGAGGCATGGGCTATAGATAGAGTTGTGCGCAGGAGGGTGGATGTGCTGGAAATGAGATGCTTGACGACAATATGTGGTGTGAGGTGGTTTGATCGAGTAAGTAATAATAGGGTAAGAGAGATGTGTGGTTGAGAGATCAGAAGATGGTGTTTTGAAATGGTTTGGTCACATGGAGAAAATGAGTGAGGAAAGATTGACCAAGAAAACATATGTGTCAGAGGTGGAGGGGACGAGAAGTGGGAGACCAAATTGGAGGTGGAAGGATGGAATGATTTTGAGTGATTGGGGCCTGAACATGCAGGAGGGTGAAAGGCGTGCAAGAATAGAGTGAATTCGAACGATGTGGTATAACGGGGTCAACGTGCTGTCAATGGATTGAACCAGGGTATATGAAGCGTCTGGGGTAAACCATGGAAAGTTATGTGGGGCCTGGATGTGGAAAGGGAGCTGTGGTTTCGGTGCATTATACATGACAGCTAGAGACTGAGTGAGAACGAAAGATGCCTTTGTTGTCTTTTCCTAGCGCTACCTCGTGCACATGTGGGGGGAGGGGATTGTTATTTCATGTGTGGCGGGGTGGCAATGGGAATAAATAAAGGCAGACAGTATGAATTATGTACATGTGTATATATGTATGTGTGAGTATATATTTGTATATGCTGAGATGTATAGGTATGTATATTGGCGTGTGTGGACGTGTATGTATATACATGTGTATGTGGGTGGGTTGGGCCATTCTTTCGTTTGTTTCCTTGCACTACCTCACTAACGTGGGAGACAGTGACAAAGTAGAATAAATAAAATAAATAAAATATATATATTGGAAAGGATCACAATTTTAAACATGATCAAGATATTCCTATAAGTCCACGGGGAAAATGAAACATGATAAGTTCTCAAGTGCACTTTCGTGTAATAATCACATCATCAGGGGAGAGACAAGAGAGAAATATAACAGTCAGTTGATATACATCGAAGAGACAAAGCCAGGACGCCATTTGGTAAACATGCGATTGTCCAAGGTCTTGCACAATCATATGTTTACGAAATGGTGTCCTAGCTTCGTCTCTTCAATGTATATCAACTGACTGTTATATTTTTCTCTAGCTGACATGTGTAATGTACCAAAACCATAGCTCCCCTTCCACACCTTGGCCCCAAAAGACTTTCCATTGTTTACCCCAGACGCTTCACATACCCTGGTTCAATCCATTTATAGCACATCAACCCAATACACCATATCATTGTAATTCCCACTATTCCTTGCAAGCATTTTACCCTCCTGTATGTTCAGGCCCTGATCACTCAAAATCTTTTCACTCCATCCTTCCACTTCCAATTTGGTCTCCCACTTCTCGTTCCCTCTATCTCTGAGACATATATCCTCATTGTCAATCTTTCCTCACTTATTCTCTCCATGTAACCTATACATTTCAACACACCCTCTTCTGCTCTCTGAACCATACTCTTTTTATTAACACAAATCTCTCTTACCCTTTCATTACTTAATCAAACCACCTCACTCCATACATTGTCCTCAAACATTTCATTTCCAACACATCCACCCTCCTCCACACAACCCTATCTATAGCCTGTGCCTAACAACCATATAACATTTTTGGACCCACTATTCCTTCAAACATACCCATTTTTGCTCTCCAAGATATCATTCTCTTCCACACATTCTTTAACGCGTCCAGAACCTTCAACCCCTTCCCCATCCTATGATTCACTTCTGCTCCCATGTCTCCATCCACAGCTAAATCCACTCCCAGATATCTAAACCACTTCCACTTCCTCCAGTTTTTCTCCATTCAAACTTACCTCCCCAATTAACTTGTCCCTCAACCCTACTGTACCTAATAACCTTGCTCTTAGTCACATTTACTCTCAGCTTTCTTCTTTCACACACTTTACCAAACTCAGTCACCAGCTTCTGCAGTCTCTCACCCGAATCAGCCAACATCGCTGTATCATCAGCGAACAACAACTGACTCACTTCCTAAGCCCTCTCATCCGCAACAGACTGCATACTTGCCCCTCTCTCCAAAACTCTTGCATTTATCTCCCAAACCACCCCATCCATAAACAAATTAAACCACTGAGATATCACGCATCCCTGCTACAAACTGACATTCACTGGGAACCATTCACTTTCTTCTCTTCCTGCTCATACACATCCTTAATTTGTTGAATGTGTTTGATGATAGAGTGGCAGATATAGGGTGTTTTGGTCGAGGTAGTGTGTGAAGTGAGAGGGTTAGGGGGAATGGTTTGGTAAACAGATAAGAGGTAGTGAAAGCTTTGTGGAAGATGAAAGCTGGCAAGGCAGCTGGTTTGGATTGTAATGCAGTGGAATTTATAAAAAAAAAAAGGGGGGGGTGACTGTGTTGTTGATTGGTTGGTAAGGATATTCATTGAATGTATGGTTCATGGTGAAGTGCTTGAGGATTGGCAGAATGCATGCACAGTGCCATTGTACAAACGCAAAGGGGATAAAGATGAATGTTCAAATTACAGAGGTATAAGTTTGTTGAGTATTCCAGGGAAATTATATGGGAGGGTATTGATTGAGAGGGTAAAGATGTGTATGGAGCATCCGATTGGGGAAGAGCAGTGTGGTTTCAGAAGTGGTACAGAATGTGTGGATCAGGTGTTTACTTTGAAGAATTCATGTGAAAAATACTTAGAAAAACAGATGGATCTGTATGTGGCATTTATAGATCTTTAAAAGGTATATGAAAGGGTTGATAGAGATGCTTTGTGGAAGGTTTTAAGAGTATATGGTGTGGGAGGTAAGTTGCTAGAAGCAGTGAAAAGTTTTTATCAAGGATGTAAGGCATGTGTACGAGTAGGAAGACAGGAAAGTGATTGGTTCCTGAATGTCAGTTTGCGGCAGGGGTGCATGATGTCTCCAAGGCTGCTTAATTTGTCTATGGATGGGGTGGTTAGGGAGGTGAATGCAAGAGTTTTGGAGAGAGGGGCAAGTATGTAGTCTGCTGTGGAGGAGAGGGCTTGGGAAATGAGTCAGTTGTTGTTTGCTGATGATACAGCACTGGTGGATGTTTCGGGTAAGACAGTGCGTAGGCTGATGACTGAGTCTGGTAAAGTATGTAAAAGAAGAAAGCTAAGAGTAAATGTAAATAAGAGCAAGGTAATTAGGTTCGGTAGGGTTGAGAGACAAGTCAATTGAAAGGTGTTTGAGTGTAGAAAAACTGGATGAAGTGAAGTACTTTAGATATCTGGGAGTGGACTTAGAGCGGATGGAACCATGGAAGCGGAAGTGAATCATAGGGTGGAGGAGGGGGTAAAAGTTTTGGGAGTGTTCAAGAATGTGTGGAAGGCAAGAATGTTATCTCAGAGAGCAAAAATAGGCATGGTTCAAACAATGTTATGTGGTTGTGAGGCATGGGCTATAGATAGGGTTGTGTGGAGAAGGGTGGATGTGTTGGTAATGAAATGTTTAAGGACAATATGTGGTGTGAGGTGGTTTGATTGGGTAAGTAATGAAAGGGTAAGAGGGATGCATGGAAATAAAAAGATTGCATTTGAGAGAGCAGAAGAGGGTGTGTTGAAATGGTTTGGACACATGGAGAGAATGAGCAAGGAAAGATTGACAAAGAAGATGTATGTGTCAGAGGTGGATGGAAGAAGGAGAAGCACGAGACCAAACTGGAGGTGGAAGGATGGAGTGAAAAAGATTTTGAGCAATTGGGGCCTAAACATACGCAAGGGTGAGAGGTGTGCAAGGCTTAGAGTGAATTGGAACAATGTGGTATGTCAGGCATGCGAAGTGTCTGGGGTAAACCATGGAAATGTCTGTGGGGCCTGGATGTGAAAAGGGAGCCTGGCTGTGGAAAGGGAGCTGTGGTTTCAGTGCATTACACATGACAGCTAGAGACTGAGTGTGAACAAATGTGGCCTTTTTTGTGTTTTCCTGTCGCTACCTCGCTGAAGCACGGGGTAGCGATGCTGTTTCCTGTGGAACAAGCTAGAACCAGGAATGGATGAAGGCAAGCAAGTATGAATATGTGTATGTGTATATATGTATCCCTGGGATAGGGGAGAAAGAATACTCACCGCGTATTCTCTGCGCGTCGTAAAAGGCGACTAAAACAGGAGGGATCACGAGGATGGAAATCTTCCCCTCCAGTTTTTACTTTTCCAAAAGAAGGAACAGAGAAGGGGGCCAAGTGAGCATTTTCCTCTAAGGCTCAGTCCTCTGTTCTTAATGCTACCTCGCTAATGTTGGAAATGGCAAATATGTATGAAAGAAATGTATATGTCTGTGTATGTATATCATATGTATGTATATGTTGATGTATATGTGTATGTGTGCTTGTATGGGCATTTTTGTATACATATGTGTATATGCGTGGATGGGACTGGAACTACCTCGCTGACACAGGAAATAGCAATTGAGCATAATAAGATATTATATACTTAATCACTGTTTCCTGCCTCAGTGAGGTAGCACAAGGAAACAGACAAAGAATGGCCCAACCACTCATATACACATATACATACATAAACCCCTATACATACATTTACATTTCAACGCATACATACATATACATACACAGACATATGCATATATACACATGTACATATTCAAACTTGCTGCCTTTATCCATTCCTGTTGCAACCCGCCACACAGGAAACAGCACCCCCACCTCCACTCATACACACATACACACACACACACACACACACACACACACACACACCTACCTCCCACCCCCCAAGCAAGGTAGTGCCAGGAAAAGACAAAAAGACTACACTTGTTCATACTCAGTCTCTAGTTGTCATGTGTAATGCACTGAAACCACAGCTCCCTTTCCACAGCCAGGCTCTACAGACCTTTCCAAGGTTTACCCCAGATGCTTCACATGCCTGATTCAGTCCATTGACAGCACATCAACCCCAGTAGACCACATCATTCTAATTCACTCTAATTCTTTCACGGCTCTCACCCTCCTGTATGTTTAGGCCCTGATCACTCAAGATCTTTTTCATTCCATCCTTCCACCTCCAATTTGGTCTCCCACTTCTTGTTCCCTCCACCCCTGACACATATATCCTCTTTGTCAGTCTCTCCTCACTCATTCTATATGTCCAAACCATTTCAACACACCCTCTCCTGCTCTCTCAACCACATTCTTTTTATTTCCACACATCTCCCTTACCCTTTCATTACTTCCCCAATCAAACCAGTTCACACCACATATTGTCCTCAAACACTTCATTTCCAATACAACCACCCTCCTCTACACAACCCTATCTATAGACTATGCCTTGCAACCGTATAACATTGCTGTTACTACTAATCCTTCTAATATATCCATTTTCATTCTCCAAGTTAATGTACACTCCTTCAACACATTCATCACTGCCAGAACCTTTGCCCCCTCCCCATCCTGTGACTCACTTCCGCTTCCATGGTTCCATTCACTGCTTAGTCCTCTCCCAGATATCTGAAACATTTCACTTCCTCCAATTTTTCTCCATTCAAACTTACATCCCCATCAACTTGTCTCTCAACCCTACTGAATCTAATAACCTTGCTCTGTTCACATTTACTCTCAACTCCTTTCAAATATTTCTATGAAACTCAGTCACCAACTTCTGCTGTTTAAAACTCAAGTCAGCTACCAGAGCTGTATCATCAGTGAACAACAACTGACTCACTTCCCAGGGCCCCTCTCATCCCCAACGGAGTGCATAATCACCCCTCTCCAAAACTCTTACATTTACCTCCCTAACCACCCCATTCATAAACGAATTAAACAACCATGGGGACATCATGCACCCCTGCGGTAGAACAACATTCACTGGGAACCAATCACTCTCCTTTCTTCCTACTCTTACAATGCCTTACATCCTTATATGATGGCCTTGATTAGGGAGTCAAATGCCCATGCCACCTCAGCTGGGCTTCAAATGCCCATACCATCTCAGCTAACATAAAAAATCACATGCGTACCGTACTCATATCCCCATACAATGAAAATATAAACAACAATTAGAAATCAATGATTTATTATTAACAGAGATTGTCAACAGGAAATTCTTAAATCCATGTTCACAACTGTAATACACACTAGTGTTCATATATACAACTTAAAACTAAATGGAAACCTATCTTCAATAACATGAGAATATGAAACAAAATTGCATTCTGCACTCTTTACAGAAGAAACTACTTATTGGCCTCTTGCCACTCCCAGTTTTCTAGGTGTCTGAACTAAGCCTAGAAGTGCTGCATCTGCCTCTAACAATGTCATATCTGTTGATGATCCCAGGAATCGAGTAGACAGCTCCAGCTCCTGTAAACGAAGGCGAACTCTGGCTCCTCTTATGTAACTTCTGCAAATATACAGGAAAGTTATTACTGAGCCATAATCTGGAAACAAACAGCTGAAACTCTCTAAATCCAGCAATACTTACTGTGCTTTTCAAAATCAATATCAACCGATTTGTCTATCATTACATTCATATAATGTCCAATAAAACAAAATTAGACAAAAAGAAAGATAAACTACATCTCTTGAAGAGGGTTGGGATTTATCATATCATACGTAATCTTACATTACATATTCCTAGAGTGTGAGATCTCAGAATAGCTATAAGTATAAAGTTTTCAAAAACATATAGTATACCGATAAAATAACAAAATCCATCATTGAAAAACTTTTTATAAAAGTACATTTATATATTTATTTATCTATTTTGCTTTGTCATTGTCTCCCGCGTTTGCAAGGTAGTGCAAGGAAACAGACGAAAGAAATGGCCCAACCCACCCACATACACATGTATATACATACACGTCCACACACGCAAATATACATACCTATACATCTCAATGTACACATATATATATACACACACAGACATATACATATATACACATGTACATAATTCATACTGTCTGCCTTTATCTATTCCCATCGCCACCTCGCCACACATGGAATAACATCACCCTCCCCCCTCATGTGTGCAAGGTAGCGCTAGGAAAAGACAACAGAGGCCCCATTTGTTCACACTCAGTCTCTAGCTGTCATGTAATAATGCCTGAAACCACAGCTCCCTTTCCACATCCAGGCCCCACACAACTTTCCATGGTTTACCCCAGACGCTTCACATGCCCTGATTCAATCCATTGACAGCACTTCAACCCCGGTATACCACATCGATCCAATTCACTCTATTCCTTGCCCGCCTTTCACCCTCCTGCATGTTCAGGCCCCGATCACACAAAATCTTTTTCACTCCATCTTTCCACCTCCAATTTGGTCTCCCACTTCTCCTTGTTCCCTCCACCTCCGACACATATATCCTCTTGGTCAATCTTTCCTCACTCATTCTCTCCATGTGCCCAAACCATTTCAAAGCACCCTCTTCTGCTCTCTCAACCACGCTCTTTTTATTTCCACACATCTCTCTTACGCTTACATTACTTACTCAATCAAACCACCTCACACCACACATTGTCCTCAAACATCTAATTTCCAGCACATCCACCCTCCTGCGCATAACTCTATCCATAGCCCACACCTCGCAACCATACAACATTGTTGGAACCACTATTCCTTCAAACATACCCTATTTTTGCTTTCCGAGATAATGTTCTCGACTTCCACACATTCTTCAAGGCTCCCAGGATTTTCGCCCCCTCCCCCACCCTATGATTCACTTCCGTTTCCATGGATCCATCCACTGCCAGATCCACTCCCAGATATCTAAAAACACTTCACTTCCTCCAGTTTTTCTCCATTCAAACTTACCTCCCAATTGACTTGACCCTCAAACCCTACTGTACCTAATAACCTTGCTCTTATTCACATTTACTCTTAACTTTCTTCTTTCACACACTTTACCAAACTCAGTCACCAGCTTCTGCAGTTTCTCACATGAATCAGCCACCAGCGCTGTATCATCAGCGAACAACAACTGACTCACTTTCCAAGCTCTCTCATCCCTAACAGACTGCATACTTGCCCCTCTTTCCAAAACTCTTGCATTCACCTACGTAACAACCCTATCCATAAACAAATTAAACAACCATGGAGACATCATGCACCCCTGCCGCAAACTGAGAACCAATCACTTTCCTCCCTTCCTACACGTACACATGCCTTACATCCTCGACAAAAACTTTTCACTGCTTCTAACAACTTGCCTCCCACACCATATATTCTTAATACCTTCCACAGAGCATCTCTATCAACTCTATCATATGCCTTCTCCAGATCCATAAATGCTACATACAAATCCATTTGCTTTTCTAAGTATTTCTCACATACATTCTTCAAAGCAAACACCTGATCCACACATCCTCTACCACTTCTGAAACCACACTGCTCTTCCCCAATCTGATGCTCTGTACATGCCTTCACCCTCTCAATCAATACCCTCCCATATAATTTACCAGGAATACTCAACAAACTTACACCTCTGTAATTTGAGCACTCACTCTTATCCCCTTTGCCTTTTTACAACGGCACTATGCAAGCATTCCGCCAATCCTCAGGCACCTCACCATGAATCATACATACATTAAATAACCTTACCAACCAGTCAACAATACAGTCACCCCCTTTTTTAATAAATTCCACTGCAATACCATCCAAACCTACTGCCTTGCCGGCTTTCATCTTCCGCAAAGTAGTGTAGCAGTATTTTCCAGTGTCTCTCACAAAACCCTATCTTTAGCTGTGACCTGACATTCTAAAAGTCTGGGCAACATCATCTCATTTTACAATCATCAAGGGACCTCGTGTGACCTGATGTGACTGTTGGTCAGAGGCAAGGAATCTGACCTAGTAGAAGAAGTGACCTTCACAATGGACATTCTACCTACATTTAGATTCCGATAAAACAATGTCCTTCCTTAATTACCTTGGGAACCCACCACCATTTAACTGGCAGGCCATGCCCCTGCAATTACCACTATCAGCAAGGTTGGCCTGTTGACCCTACTGGCTCATAAATACCCTTTCAGCTGCCACCATAGTTAAGCAATCCACTGGTTGTCAAAAACTGTATTGAATGCCTGGCAGAGTCTTCAGGGATCTTCTACAACCATAGCCCAGGCTCTGAGTAGGGTCATTGGTCAAACAAGCTGATGGCAGACAGCCCACATAGCCCCTACTACCTAGCTGGTCCAAGGTAATCTAAACTTCCCACTCTGCATACCATGGTATTTCAGATGATTGCAGGCAAGGAGTTCAAGGGTCTTGGGCCCCAGATGTTTAAGATGTCCTCTCTCTTATGTATACTGCATCTTTGGATTTCTGAGGTAGTATTTTGTGGTACTCCATGTTTGTTGTGCTAGTAGGATGTCATCGTTTTGTGGAAGTTGGGGACCATGCCTTTCAGGATTTTGCAGGTATAGGCAATAATACACCTGAATGGTCCTGGCGGGACTTGAATGGTTCTGGTGGGACTTGAACGGTCCTGGTGGGACTTAACCTTTCAGTCTTGTAATGAATTTCCAATTGCATTCCCAAAGTCCATTTTCCAACTTAATATGGAAATTATTATACTTAGTCACTGTCTCCCGTGTTAGCGAGATAGCGCAAGGAAACAGATGGAAGAATGGCCCAACCCACCCTCATACACATGTATATACATAAACGCCCACACATGCACATATACATACCTGTACATTTCAACGTATACATACATATGGATGCTGCCTTCATCCATTCCCATCGCCACCCCTCCACACGTGAAAAACACACACATCCACGCACACCCCGCATGCATGCACACGAGGTGGCAAGAGGAAAAGACAACAAAGGCCACATTCGTTCAAACTCAGTCTCTAGCTGTCATGTAATAATGCCTGAAACCACAGCTCCCTTTCCACATCCAGGCCCCACACAACTTTCCATGGTTTACCCCAGACGCTTCACATGCCCTGATTCAATCCATTGACAGCACTTCAACCCCGGTATACCACATCGATCCAATTCACTCTATTCCTTGCCCGCCTTTCACCCTCCTGCATGTTCAGGCCCCGATCACACAAAATCTTTTTCACTCCATCTTTCCACCTCCAATTTGGTCTCCCACTTCTCCTTGTTCCCTCCACCTCCGACACATATATCCTCTTGGTCAATCTTTCCTCACTCATTCTCTCCATGTGCCCAAACCATTTCAAAGCACCCTCTTCTGCTCTCTCAACCACGCTCTTTTTATTTCCACACATCTCTCTTACGCTTACATTACTTACTCAATCAAACCACCTCACACCACACATTGTCCTCAAACATCTAATTTCCAGCACATCCACCCTCCTGCGCATAACTCTATCCATAGCCCACACCTCGCAACCATACAACATTGTTGGAACCACTATTCCTTCAAACATACCTATTTTTGCTTTCCGAGATAATGTTCTCGACTTCCACACATTCTTCAAGGCTCCCAGGATTTTCGCCCCCTCCCCCACCCTATGATTCACTTCCGTTTCCATGGATCCATCCACTGCCAGATCCACTCCCAGATATCTAAAACACTTCACTTCCTCCAGTTTTTCTCCATTCAAACTTACCTCCCAATTGACTTGACCCTCAAACCCTACTGTACCTAATAACCTTGCTCTTATTCACATTTACTCTTAACTTTCTTCTTTCACACACTTTACCAAACTCAGTCACCAGCTTCTGCAGTTTCTCACATGAATCAGCCACCAGCGCTGTATCATCAGCGAACAACAACTGACTCACTTTCCAAGCTCTCTCATCCCTAACAGACTGCATACTTGCCCCTCTTTCCAAAACTCTTGCATTCACCTACGTAACAACCCTATCCATAAACAAATTAAACAACCATGGAGACATCATGCACCCCTGCCGCAAACTGAGAACCAATCACTTTCCTCCCTTCCTACACGTACACATGCCTTACATCCTCGACAAAAACTTTTCACTGCTTCTAACAACTTGCCTCCCACACCATATATTCTTAGTACCTTCCACAGAGCATCTCTATCAACTCTATCATATGCCTTCTCCAGATCCATAAATGCTACATACAAATCCATTTGCTTTTCTAAGTATTTCTCACATACATTCTTCAAAGCAAACACCTGATCCACACATCCTCTACCACTTCTGAAACCACACTGCTCTTCCCCAATCTGATGCTCTGTACATGCCTTCACCCTCTCAATCAATACCCTCCCATATAATTTACCAGGAATACTCAACAAACTTACACCTCTGTAATTTGAGCACTCACTCTTATCCCCTTTGCCTTTTTACAATGGCACTATGCAAGCATTCCGCCAATCCTCAGGCACCTCACCATGAATCATACATACATTAAATAACCTTACCAACCAGTCAACAATACAGTCACCCCCTTTTTTAATAAATTCCACTGCAATACCATCCAAACCTACTGCCTTGCCGGCTTTCATCTTCCGCAAAGTAGTGTAGCAGTATTTTCCAGTGTCTCTCACAAAACCCTATCTTTAGCTGTGACCTGACATTCTAAAAGTCTGGGCAACATCATCTCATTTTACAATCATCAAGGGACCTCGTGTGACCTGATGTGACTGTTGGTCAGAGGCAAGGAATCTGACCTAGTAGAAGAAGTGACCTTCACAATGGACATTCTACCTACATTTAGATTCCGATAAAACAATGTCCTTCCTTAATTACCTTGGGAACCCACCACCATTTAACTGGCAGGCCATGCCCCTGCAATTACCACTATCAGCAAGGTTGGCCTGTTGACCCTACTGGCTCATAAATACCCTTTCAGCTGCCACCATAGTTAAGCAATCCACTGGTTGTCAAAAACTGTATTGAATGCCTGGCAGAGTCTTCAGGGATCTTCTACAACCATAGCCCAGGCTCTGAGTAGGGTCATTGGTCAAACAAGCTGATGGCAGACAGCCCACATAGCCCCTACTACCTAGCTGGTCCAAGGTAATCTAAACTTCCCCACTCTGCATACCATGGTATTTCAGATGATTGCAGGCAAGGAGTTCAAGGGTCTTGGGCCCCAGATGTTTAAGATGTCCTCTCTCTTTATGTATACTGCATCTTTGGATTTCTGAGGTAGTATTTTGTGGTACTCCATGTTTGTTGTGCTAGTAGGATGTCATCGTTTTGTGGAAGTTGGGGACCATGCCTTTCAGGATTTTGCAGGTATAGGCAATAATACACCTGAATGGTCCTGGCGGGACTTGAATGGTTCTGGTGGGACTTGAACGGTCCTGGTGGGACTTAACCTTTCAGTCTTGTAATGAATTTCCAATTGCATTCCCAAAGTCCATTTTCCAACTTAATATGGAAATTATTATACTTAGTCACTGTCTCCCGTGTTAGCGAGATAGCGCAAGGAAACAGATGGAAGAATGGCCCAACCCACCCTCATACACATGTATATACATAAACGCCCACACATGCACATATACATACCTGTACATTTCAACGTATACATACATATGGATGCTGCCTTCATCCATTCCCATCGCCACCCCTCCACACGTGAAAAACACACACATCCACGCACACCCCGCATGCATGCACACGAGGTGGCAAGAGGAAAAGACAACAAAGGCCACATTCGTTCAAACTCAGTCTCCAGCTGTCATGTGTAATGCACCAAAACCACAGCTCCCTTTCCACATCCAGGCCCCAAAAAAATTTCAATGGTTTACCCCACACGCTTCACATGCCCTGGCTCAATCCATTGACAGCACGTCCACCCCGGTATACCACATCATTCCAATTCACTCTATTCCTTGCACGCCTTTCACCCTCTTCTATGTTCAGGCACCGATCGCTCAAAATCTTTTTCTCTCCATCCTTCCATCTCCAATTTGGTCTCCCACTTCTCCTTGTTCCCTCCACCTCTGACACATGTATCCTCTTTGTCAATCTTTCCTCACTCATTCTCTCCATGTGACCAAACCATTTCAAAACACCCTCTTCTGCTCTCTCAAACAATCTCTTTTTGTTATCACACATCTCTCTTACCCTTTCACTACTCACTCAATCAAACCACTTCACGCCACATTTTGTCCTCAAACACCTCATTTCCAACACATCCACCCTCCTCCACACAACCCTATCTATAGCCCATGCCTCGCAATCATATGACATTGTTGGAACCACTATTCCTTCAAACAAACCCATTTTTGCTCTCCGAGATAATGTTCTCAACTTCCACACATATTTCAATGCTCCCAGAACCTTCGCTCTCTCCCCAACCCTGTGATTCACTTCTGCTTCAATGGTTCCATCAGCTACTAGATCCACTCCAAGGTATCTAAAACACTTCACTTCCTTCAGTTTTTCTCCATTTAAACTTACCTCCCAATTAACTTGTCCCTCAACTCTACTGAACCTAATTACCTTGCTCTTATTCACATTTACTCTCAGCTTACTTCTTTCACACACTTTACCAAACTCAGTCACCAGCTTCTGCAGTTTCTCACAAGAATCAGCCACCAGTGCTGTATCATCAGAAAACAACAACTGACTCACTTCCTAAGCCATCTCATCCACAACAGACTGCATACTTGCCCCTTCTCCAAAACTCTTGCATTCACCTCCCTAACAACCCCATCCATAAACAAGTTAAACAACCATGGAGACATCACGCAACCCTGCCGCAAACCAACATTCACTGCTTCTAGCAACTTACCTCCCACACCATATATTCTTAATACTTTTCACAAAGCATCTCTATCAACCCTATCATATGCATTCTCCAGATCCATAAATGCTACATACAAATCCATCTGTTTTTCTAAGTATTTTTCAAATACATTCTTTAAAGCAAACACCTGATCCACACATCTGCTACCATTTCTGAAACCACACTGCTCTTCCCCAATCTGAAGCTCTATACATGCCTTTACCCTCTCAATCAATACCCTCCCATATAATTTCCCGGGAATACTCAACAAACTTATACCTCTGTAAATTGAACACTCACCTTAATCCCCTTTGCCTTTGTACAATGGCACTATGCATGCATTCCGCCAATCCTCAGGCACTTCACCACGAACCATACATACACAGAATATCCTTACCAACCAGTCAACAATACAGTTACTCCCTTTTTTAATAAATTCCACTGTAATACCATCCAAACCCGCCACCTTGCCGGCTTTCATCTTCCGCAAAGCTTTCACTACCTCTTCTCTGTTTACCAAACCATTTTCCCTGACCCTCTCACTTCGCACACCACCTCGACCAAAACACCCTATATCTGCCACTCTATCATCAAACACATTCAACAAACCTTCAAAATACTCACTCCATCTCCTTCTCACTTCACCACTACCTGTTATCACCTCCCCATTTGCCCCCTTCCCCGATGTTCCCATTTGTTCTCTTGTCTTACGAACTTTATTTAACTCCTTCCAAAATATATTTTTATTCTCCTTAAAATTTAATGATACTCTCTCACCCCAACTCTCACTTGCCCTCTTTTTCACCTCTTGCACCTTTCTCTTGACCAGTCACTCGCTCTCCTTCCCTGGAAAAATCGTCCAAACGCCTCACTCTTCTCTTTCATTAACAATCTTACTTCTTCATCCCACCACTCACTCCCTTTCTAATCTGCCCACCTCCTACCTTTCTCATGCCACAAGCATCTTTTGCTCAAGCCATCACTGCTTCCTTAAATACATTCCATTCCTCCCCCACTCCCCTTACGTAATTTGCTCTCACCTTCTGCCATTCTGCACTCAATCTCTCCTGGTACTTCCTCACACAAGTCTCCTTTCCAAGCTCACTTACTCTCATCACTTTCTTCACCTCAGCATTCTCTCTTATGAAAACCTCTACAAATCTTCACTTTTGCCTCCACAATATAATGATCAGACATCCCTCCAGTTGCCCCTCTCAGCACATTAACATCCAAAAGTCTTTCTTGGAAATATGGAAGTTATCTTTTTTTTCTATCAAGGCGAAACCATAAAGATAATATATCTGGGATCAGTGGAGACTGAGTACAGAATGGAAAAAGGTGAGAACAAAGGAGGTAAGGGGAGTGGGGGAGGAATGGGATGTATTTAGGGAAGCAATGATGGCTTGCACAAAAGATGCTTGTGGCATGAGAAGTGTGGGAGGTGGGCAGATTAGAAAGGGTAGTGAGTGGTGGGATGAAGAAGTAAGATCATTAGTGAAAGAGAAGAGAGAGGCATTTGGACAATTTTTGCAGGGAAGTAATGCAAATGAGTGAGAGATGTATAAAAGAAAGAGGCAGGAGGTCAAGAGAAAGGTGCAAGAGGTGAAAAAGAGGGCAAATGAGAGTTGGGGTGAGAGTGTATCATTAAATTTTAGGGAGAATAAAAAGATGTTTTGGAAGGAGGTAAATAAAGTGTGTAAGACAAGGGAACAAATGGGAACTTCAGTGAAGGGGGCTAATGGGGAGGTGATAACAAGTAGTGGTGATGTGAGAAGGAGGTGGAGTGAGTATTTTGAAGGTTTGTTGAATGTGTTTGATGATAGAGTGACAGATATAAGGTGTTTTGGTAGAGGTGGTGTGCAATGTGAGAAGGTTAGGGAAAATGATTTGGTAAACAGAGAAGAGGTAGTAAAAGCCTTGCGGAAGATGAAAGCCGGCAAGGCAGTGGGTTTGGATGGCATTGCAGTGGAATTTATTAAAAAAGGGGGTGATTGTATTGTTGACTGGTTGGTAAGGTTATTCAATGTACGTATGATTCATGGTGAGGTGCCTGAGGATTGGTGGAATGCTTGCATAGTGCCATTGTACAAAGGCAAAGGGGACAAAGGTGAGTGCTCAAATTACAGAGGTATAAGTTTGTTGAGTATTCCTGGTAAATTATATGGGAGGGTATTGATTGAGAGGGTGAAGGCATGTACAGAGCATCACATTGGAGAAGAGCAGTGAGGTTTCAGAAGTGGTAGAGGATGTGTGGTTCAGGTGTTAGCTTTGAGGAATGTATGTGAGAAATACTTAGAAAAGCAAATGGATTTGTATGTAGCATTTATGGATCTGGAGAAGGCATATGATAGAGTTGATAGAGATGCTCTCTGGAAGGTATTAAGAATATATGGTGTGGGAAGCAAGTTGTTAGAAGCAGTGAAAAGTTTTTATCGAGGATGTAAGGCATGTGTACATGTAGGAAGAGAGGAAAGTGATTGGTTCTCAGTGAATGTAGGTCTGCAGCAGGGGTGTGTGATGTCTCCATGGTTGTTTAATTTGTTTATGGATGGGGTTGTTAGGGAGGTGAATGCAAGAGTTTTGGAAAGAGGGGCAAGTACACGGTCTCTTGTGGATAAGAGAGCTTGGGAAGTGAGTCATTGTTGGTCGCTGATGATACAGCGCTGGTGGCTGATTCTTGTGAGAAACTGCAGAAACTGGTGACTGAGTTTGGTAAAGTGTGTGAAAGAAGAAAGTTAAGAGTAAATGTGAATAAGAGTAAGGTTATCAGTTACAGTAGAGTTGAAGGTCAAGACAATTGGGAGGTAAGTTTGAATGGAGAAAAACTAGAGGAAGTTAAGTGTTTTAGATATCTGGGAGTGAATCTGGCAGCGGATAGAACCATGGAAGCGGAAGTGAATCATAGGGTGGGGGAGGGGGCGAAAATCCTGGGAGCCTTGAAGAATGTGTGGAAGTCGAGAACATTATCTCGGAAAGCAAAAATGGGTATGTTTGAAGGAATAGTGGTTCCAACAATGTTGTATGGTTGCGAGGCGTGGGCTATGGATAGAGTTGTGCGCAGGAGGGTGGATGTGCTGGAAATGAGATGTTTGAGGACAATATGTGGTGTGAGGTGGTTTGATCGAGTAAGTAATAATAGGGTAAGAGAGATGTGTGGTAATAAAAAGAGTGTGGTTGAGAGACCAGAAGAGGGTGTTTTGAAATGGTTTGGTCACATGGAGAGAATGAGTGAGGAAAGATTGACAAAGAGGATATATGTGTCAGAGGTGGAGGGAACAAGGAGAAGTGGGAGACCAAATTGGAGGTGGAAAGATGGAGCGAAAAAGCTTTAGAGTGATTGGGGCCTGAACATGCAGGAGGGTGAAAGGCGTGCAAGGAATAGAGTGAATTGGAATGATGTGGTATACTGGGGTGGACGTGCTGTCAATGGATTGAACCAGGGCATGTGAAGCATCTGGGGTAAACCATGGAAAGTTCTGTGGGGCCTGGATGTGGAAAGGGAGCTGTGGTTTCGGTGCATTATTACATGACAGCTAGAGACTGAGTGTGAACGAATGGGGCCTTTTTGTCCTTTCCTAGCGCTACCTCGCACACATAAGGGGGGAGGGGTTTGTTATTTCTTGTGTGGCGAGGTGGCGATGGGAATGAATAAAGGCAGACAGTATGAATTATGTACCAGTGTATATATGTATATGTCTGTGTGTGTATATATATGTATACGTTGAGATGTATAGGTATGTATATTTGCGTGTGTGGACGTGTATGTACATATGTGTGTATGTGGTTGGGTTGAGCCATTCTTTCGTCTGTTTCCCTGCGCTAACTTGCTAATGCGGGAGGCAGCGACACAGCAAAATAAAATGAATAAAAAATATCTGGGATCAATATTTCTTACAAAGAACATCTGAGGTTGGGGAAGGGGGAAAGCAGAAAATCAAAGTATTCATTTGTCATGCCTGTAGGATGGCATGAACTTCCTGAAGTGTAGCAAATTTCTTGCTTCTTACATTCTTAATGATGATTTAATGGAATAGGGCATGAAAAAATTAAATAGTCAGATACATGGGACCGTAAACAGCATAGCACTGCCACTTCAGGATCAAAGTTATGACGTGTGAGAAGTGTAGCATGTGGGAGGTGGTCAGATGAGGAAGAGTAATGAATGGTGGGATGATGAGGTAAAGTTACATGCAGAAGACAAGTTTATAGTTGGTATTTACGAGGACGGCATGCAAAGGATTGGGAGATGTACAAGAGAAAGGTGCTGAGAATGAAAATGAGGGCACATGAAACTTGGGATAAATGAGCATCAGTAAACTTCAGGAAGAATATGATGTTTTGGAAGGACGTTCACAGTGCGAGAAAAACAAAAGGACATGGGAACACCAGCGAAAGGAGCAAGTGGGGAAGTGAGATAGAGTGAGTATCTTGAAAAACTCAAATGTGTTTCACAACAGGGTGGCAGATGTAGGGTGTTTGGGTTAGAAAGGTATGTGCAGTGAAAGTCATGGTAAGTGATTTGGTAGAAAAAAAGGAAGTGGTGAAAGCTTGTGTAACATGGGTAAAAAAGAAGTGGTGAAAGCTTGTGTAAGATGAAGAGTGGCAAGGCAGTGGGAGTGAATGGTACCACAGTTGATTTTCTCCACAAAAAGGGAAGACTGTGCTGTTATTAGCAAGAATTTTCAATGTACATATGGATCAAGTACATGAAGAATGGCAGCATGCATGTCATGTTATTGCCACTGTATAAAGGCAAGGGGAAGAAAGATAAGTGTTCAAGGGGTATAAGTTTGTTAAGTGTGCTTGGTAAGTTGTATGGGTGAGTGATGATTGAGATGTACAAAGCATTAGTCTGGGGAGGAACAATGTGGTTTCAGGAGTGGTAGTGGATGTGTGAATGAGGTGTTTGCTTTGGGGAATGTGTGTGAGAAATACTTAGAGAAAAAGCAGGATCTCTATATGCCATTTCTGGATCTGGAGGAAGCATATGATAGGGTTGACAAAGGTGACTTGTGGAAAGTCTTAACAAATATACAGTGTGGAAGCAAAGCTACCAAAAACAGATAGTAGTTTCTACCAAGTGTGCAAGGCATGCATGTAAGAAGGTAAAAAATCTGAGAAGTTATATTTCTCAAGTTACATTCCAAAATAACATCCTACTGGCACGACAGGTAAGGTAGACTTTGTAGAATGTAACCTCCAAAATCCAAAGGTGTGATATGCATAAAAAGAGAAAACACCTAAAATATCCAAGGCTCAAGAGACTTCAATACCTTGCCAACAATAGAGAGGTTTAAGAGTGCACAGAACAAATACCTACAAAGTATATCAGATCAGCCAGGCTGTTTGCAATATGTGAGCCTGCAAGCTGCAGCTTCCAACAACTCGGTCAACCAACGACCCAATCCAATAGCCTATGCCCAGCCCAGGTTGTGGGGGTAAAGACTCCCAGAGCCTTCGCCATATATTCACTTCTATCAAAACCAAACTGTGTTGGTGTGAAGTTGACAACATCTGTCCATGCCTATGAGGTAAATGGCCAACATGACAAAGCAACTCCATCCCTCATACTAGGACTGGGATCATCCCTACCCCAGCTGCTGACAATATCATGTTCTTTTCCTCCTGCCTTCATTCTTCTACTTCTTTGTGAAAACTACATTCTAATTCACCATCACCCTCTAAAACATCTGAGTCAAGCATACTCATTAAGCCTTAAACTTGGGCAAATTAATGTTTACTTTCCACTCAAACAGCTGAAAATATGGATCAATCCTTTTAAATACCCTCTACAATGCCAGTACGGGAATTCTGAACCAATAAACCCCCTACAGCCACATGCTGACTTTATGAAAATGGGGTACTACTTATGGGATACTTGCAGTCATCTCCTGGAGGTGGAACATCCCATATGTGGGATGTCAGCATTTGGAAGGACAGATTAATGTTTATGAAGGCAAAGATGGTTATGTATGAAAGGTAGTCCAAACGATGTTGTAAATATTGGGTCTTAACCCTTTCATTTCTCTGAGCCACAATTGTGATGCTACATTGTAGGGTGCTCTAAGCCATGATCGCGGCTTTGGTATTTTTCACCTCATATCTAATTCCTAGCTGATGTATAATTCCAAATCTTAATCATAAATATCAAAAGCAACCAAATAAAACAGCTGGAAAATACACCATGCTTCACAGTTATCACAGAATGCATAATAAATCAATGCAGAAAGACAGATCTACAGTAAGAGAAACAATTTCTCTTGTATCACTGTTTGCAACTTTTATAAATACAGGAACACCATCAAATTTCTGGCAACTGATGGTTAGGTACCTCCTTTAGTCCGGACAAAATTACCACAGCCACCAGAGTAGTTTGCTAGGCAGCCACAGATGGCATTGTGTGTAGGATGCGCTTAATTAATTTTATTTTATTTACATCCTTTACACTTCACTTGTTGGAGGTGGTACCGCAATTCTGAGAGATTCTTAGCTTATTTTGCTTAAATTTAACCCTAGCTATGGCTTCTAAGACAAATGAGAGTGTCAGTCATGGTGTCAAATGTAAACACCAGTCCATATCGATCCAAGCAGAACTGTTGAAAAAATGGACTGTGGTGTTTTGGGGCGTAAGCTGAGTGATATCTACAAATATTGGTTTATCAACTGTTTATGATATAAAGAAGCAAGGGGAGAAAACAATGAAATTCTATGCAGACAGTGATTCCAAGAAGCAAATGACGATAAGAAAAACTATGAAAGATGGTAAGAGTACTGAGCACGATTGAGTGATGATGGAATGATTTCAAAAGTGTCGGAGTGATGGAATGGACTTGTCAGGTAGCATGATAATGGACCAAGCTAAGTTGTTCCATGAAGAGCTTAAATTACAATACGAGCATGACTATAGTGAAGGGTGGCTTCAAAGATTCAAGAAGCGTCATGGAATTTCCATGGATAAAGTGTGTGGAGAAAAGTGGTCTGCAAACCACGAAGGAGCTGCCGAGTATATGAACAAATTCGTAAAACTCGTAGCTGATGAGCATCTCAGTCCTGAGCAGGAGTATAATGCAGATGAAACTGCATTATTCTGGCGATGTACATCTTGGAAAACACTATTAACAGAAGATGAAGAAGACCCCACAGGATTCAAACAATCAAAGGACAGACTTAACATCTTGGGGTGCTCAAACATCTTACATTTGTTTGAAATTTCTAGTAGTCCATGGTATACTTTAGACACATGGGAGATGTATAAATAGTGGTTTAGAGATGTGCTGATGATTCATAAAAAAAAGAAATTATGTGACCATGGTTGGTCCGGCAAAATGGTTAATCCGGCAAGGCTTTGGAACCAAGAGTGCCGGAAAATTGGTGGTGTACTTGTATAAGGTTTTTTCATCTTAACATGTATGTGATATTCAGTGTAAATTGGTAAAAAAAAAAATCAAAAAATAAGAACAGGTAAAATACATGAAAAAACTCAAATGATAAGCATGAGTGAAATAGTGCATGATAAAAAAGAAAAACCACAGTGTAAAGTGTTTAGGTGTATGTAAAACAAAATCACACAGAGAAAATACTAGTCATCAAATGCTTAACTAAAATGGAATAATCTGTTCTGCCACCCATGGGCCACACATCCCAACTCACTACCTTCCCACATTCATATAGAGGAAAGCGTTCAATTCTTCTTTTTTTATCAATACATGAAACCTTTTCTAAAAAGGAAAAACTATAGTTTTTATATGCATGGGATAAATAATTAGGTAGATGAAATATGCAACAAGAGGATGAAAAGCACAGGAAAGAATGAAGGTAAATGTGCCAGAAATGATAAATCTGAATATCAAGTAAGGCAGGTTGATCAGGTACAGAAAAAGATGGAAGGATAGAACTAAGGGAGTGGTGAGGCCTGAACATCCAGGAAAGTGAAAGGCATGCAGTGAACAGAGAGAACCGGAGTGATATGGTATGTAGGGGGGAGGGGGTGATACGCTATTAATGGGATGAAAGGAGAAATATGAAAAGGTCATAATAATCACACACCACTCTTGGAAGCTTTGAAGCAGAATATTCCTATTTGAAAAAATTGACAATGGACATTCCTAGTTGATTTACACAAAATTATATTTAGATTAGCCAACCAATCTAAAAGGAGGCAATTTGCTACCTATTCAGCACTTACTCTGAGTTCCTTTGAGGACGAAGACAAACACAATAAAACTTGCTACCAAAGTCAATATATAGGTCATCTGCAACGGTATGGAAGATGATACCTTCTACCACTTTGCCTTGTGGATCACCAAGCTGTAAATGACACAATCTGATTTAGGAGAATACTCATCAAAAAATGGTAGACTGTCATCCTGGAAAGGATAGTATAAAACTTCACACTACATCATCAAGCTCAATGCTATTTCATAAATTCATTTGTAAATACAATGAAATATAAGTTATTGAGGGAAAAATTGCAAAACTGTATTTTAGGGGTATGATATCTCCATTTACAAATACACATAAAAATCATATCAAATTATCGTTTCATTCAGAAGAATTAATTCTGTCAGGTGTGTTTATGAAGGGGCTCTCAATTTCTAATCATGTTAGGCTATGTTTGGTCAGACTTGGATATTTCAAATAACACAGTTTTTAGGTTAGATTATGTATGATTAGGTTTTTTGTGTTTTTAGACTTTCTTCAATCACATATAACCTAACTAAAACAATAAATAATAGGGGTCCTCATATAAGGACGGGATTACATTCCCAGTGATCTGTTATCAAAGCAGTATGTTGTATGAATAACTGAAACCCATCTTATTAGGAAGGTTCCACTCCAGACCAAAAATTTCCCCAATCTTATTCTCATGTATGAACTATACCCAAAACAGTTCACCACTGATATACCACACTTTATCATGATGTGAATTAGACTCTGATTCAGCATCTGATGCTAGTTTCACAAATAAATCAGACAATATATACAAAATATACTCAATTAACCAGTGTCATCTCAAACAAATGTTGACCTAAGATTTTTGGGATAGATATTCTTCATCTATCATATATATCATATAACAGTCAACCTCAGTTTTTCTGAGGCCCAAGAATGTTGAAGTGATTCAGAATGTTGCTTACTAACCTAACATTAAAACTCAGACAAAAAAAGGATAAACTATTCACAATTGTAAGCAAATCATATGCTGAAATGCTTATATACAGTATAAGCCCATACTCAGAATTCAGCAATGTCCATATCTTAGTTGTATTTTGGTGAAAATGGAACAGTATCCTCACCCGCATAGGCAAGCGTCATTTTCAAACAAAATGTTACATCGTGTGCTGGTGGTCCCACTAGTGGCAAATCATCAAACAACATCTTAAAAATTTTGGGATGCCAATCTCATCACATTAAGACTTATGCAAGAACAAAAGAATGATACAAGTATTATACAAAAGCATAAATACATATGTGGCTTGCCAGAAATTACTGTCTGTGGAACAGTGCATGCCACCTACGCTTGCCACCAAAGGACACTGCTCCCTCCCTGAATATGAGCCTGTTGTTTTCCTACAGTACAGCTCTCTGTTAATAAGTCAAAAAAGCAATATCTCAATAACTATGGTAAAACCATTGATTAGTTTTTGAAGATAAATGTAGGCTGAGTTCTGTTAACATTACCAAAACCACTTCACTTACTAAATTACTCACTCGTTACAATATGTCTCCAAAACTCACCATAACCCAGATGAATTCACTTGAGACCAGGTGAGTTTGGTGCAACTTCGTTCCCCAGGTAGCAGTGGGTCAGGCTAAAAGCCCAGTTTCTCATTAGATTTGTTCATATGCCTTCATGAAATATTCTTTTTGTTATTTCCCCTGAGGAGGTCTTGAAAAATAGATGAGAATATGGAAATATGTTCTTTGATTTTTTTAGTAAGTTATGAATATTTTACCTTCCACACAGTACTACAGTGGATCAACACTCTTACAGTTCAAGTCAACTCATCCGTCAGTCAACTGACATACTCATAAGCAGTGCATGCCACTGTAACTTCTTGCTATGGAACACTGCTTACCCAAAAGGAACACTGCTTCCTACCCAGCTAAGGGCCTGTTTTTTTCATTAATTCAATTAAGTAATGATTCTTAATGAAAACGCTGGTGATAAGGGATTATGTGGTGCTGTTTAAGTGGAGACTTTTGCCATGGCCACCCCTTGATGGGAGTTCCCAGAGGAAACGGGCATCAGAGATACAGATGAATAGATAGAGTGTGCTGGAGTGGGATGGGGATGGTGTGAAACAGTTTGTCAAGCCTTCCACAATAAGTTTATCAAATTTTAGTATGTGATATTCATGTTTGTCAGTTTCTGGCCATTACATTACTTATTTTAGAATTTTGAAGTGAGACAGATCTTCCTTTCATGGAACATCATGAATATCGAAACTTGATGCTCGTTTTTAGTGGCTAAAATAGGATAAGAATATTTTTATATTATCAATTATACTTTGTCACTGTCTCCCGCTTCTGTGAGGCAGCGCAAGGAAACAGACGAAAGAAAGGCCCAACCCACCCACATACACATGTATATACATACATGTCCACACACGCACATATACATACCTATACATTTCAACGAATACATATATATATGCATACACAGACATATACATACATACACATGTATATAATTCATAGTCTGCCCTTATGCATTCCCGTCACCACCCTGCCAAACATGAAATGACAACCACCTCCCCCTGCATGCGTGCGAGGTAGTGCTAGGAAAAGACAACAAAGGCCACAGTCGTTCACATTCAGTCTCTAGCTGTCATGTATAATGCACCGAAGCCACAGCTCCCTTTCCACATCCAGGCTCCACAAAACTTTCCATGGTTTACTCCAGACGCTTCATATGCAATGGTACAATCCATTGACAGCACGTCAGCTACGGTATACCACATCGTTCCAATTCACTCTATTCCTTGCTAGCCTTTCACCCTCCTGGATGTTCAGGCCCAGATTGCTCAAAATCTTTTTCACTCCATCCTTCCACCTCCAATTTGGTCTCCCACTTCTCCTAGTTGCCTCCATCTCTGACACATATATCCTCTTTGTCAATCTTTCCTCATTCATTCTCTCCATGTGACCAAACCATTTCAAAACACCCTCTTCTGGTCTCTTAACCACACTCTTTTTATTACCACACATCTCTCTTACCCTATTATTACTTACTCGATCAAACCACCTCACACCACATATTGTCCTCAAACATCTCATTTCCAGCACATCCACCCTCCTGTGCACAACTCTATCCATAGCCCATGCCTCGCAACCATACAACATTGTTGGAACCACTTTTCCTTCAAACGTACCCATTTTTGCTTTCCGAGATAATGTTCTCGACTTCCACACATTCTTCAAGGCTCCCAGAATTTTCAACCCCTCCCCCACCCAATGATTCACTTCCGCTTCCAAGGTTCCATCTGCTGCCAAATCCACTCCCAGATATCTAAAACACTTCACTTCCTCCAGTTTTTCTCCATTCAAACTTACCTCCCAATTGACTTGACCCTCAACCCTACTGTACCTAATAACCTTGCTCTTATTCACGTTTACTCTCAACTTTCTTCTTTCACACACTTTACCAAACTCAGTCACCAGCTTCTGCAGTTTCTCACATGAATCAGCCACCAGCGCTGTATCATCAGCAAAAAACAACTGACTCACTTCCCAAGCTCTCTCATCCACAACAGACTGCATACTTGCCCCTTTCCAAAACTCTTGCATTCACCTCCCTAACAACCCCATCCATAAACAAATAAAACAACCATGGAGACATCACACACCCCTGCCGCAAACCTACATTCCTCTCTTCCTACGTGTACACATGCCTTACATCCTCGATAAAAACTTTTCACTACTTCTAACAACTTATCTCCCACAGAGAATCTCTATCAACTCTAACATATGCCTTCTCCAGATCCATAAATGCTACATACAAATCCATTTGCTTTTCTAAGTATTTCTCACATACATTCTTCAAAGCAAACACCTTATCCACACATCCTCTACCACTTCTGAAACCACACTGCTCTTTCCCAATCTGATGCTCTGTACATGCCTTCACCCTCTAAATCAATACCCTCCCATATAATTTCCCAGGAATACTCAACAAACTTATGCCTCTGTAATTTGAGCGGTCACTTTTATCCCCTTTACCTTTGTACAATGGCACTATGCAAGCATTCCGCCAATCCTCAGGCACCTCCCCATGAGTTATACATACATCAAATAACCTTACCAACCGGTGAACAATACAATCACCCCCTTTTTTAAAAAATTCCACTGCAATACCATCCAAACCTGCTGACTCTGTTTACCAAATCATTTTCAGTAACCATGGAAGCGGAAGGGAATCATAGGGTGGGGGAGGGGGCGAAAGTTCTGGGAGCGTTGAAAAATGTGTGGAAGTCGAGAACATTATCTCGGAAAGCAAAACTGGCTATGTTTGAACGAATAGCGGTTCCAACAATGTTATATGGTTGTGAGGCGTGGGCTATAGATAGAGTTGTGCAGAGGAGGACGGATGTGCTGGAAATGAGATGTTTGAGGACAATATGTGGTGTGAGGTAGTTTGATCGAGTAAGTGATGAAAGGGTAAGACAGATGTGTGGTAATAAAAAGACTGTGGTTGACAGACCAGAAGAGGGTGTTTTGAAATGGTTTGGTCACATAGAGAGAGTGAGTGAGGAAAGATTGACAAAGAGGATATATGTGTCAGAGGTTGAGGGAACAAGAAGTGGGAGACCAAATTGGAGGTGGAAGGATGGAGTGAAAAAGATTTCGAGTGAATGGGGCCTGAACATGCAGGAGGGTGAAAGGTGTGCGAGGAATAGAGTGAATTGGAACTATGTGGTATACCAGGGTCGATGTGCGGTCAATGGATTGAACCAGGGAATGTGAAGAGTCTGGGGTAAACCATGGAAAGTTCTGTGCGGTCAATGGATTGAACCAGGGAATGTGAAGAGTCTGGGGTAAACCATGGAAAGTTCTGTGTGGCCTGGATGTGGAAAGGGAGCTGTGGTTTCGCAGCATTATACATGACAGCTAGAGACTGAGTGTGAACGAATGTGGCCTTTGTTGTCTTTTCCTAGCGCTACCTCACACACATGCGGGGGGAGGGGGTTTTCATTTCACGTGTGGCGGGGTGGCGACAGGAATGAATAAGGGCAGACAGTATGAATTATGCACATGTGTATATATCTATGTGTCTGTGTGTGTATATATATGTATGTGGGTGGGTTGGGCCATTCTTTCGTCTGTCTCCTTTCGCTACCTCGCTAACGCGGGAGACAGTGACAAATTATAATAAATAAAATAAAATAATATATATATCCCCAGGGTTAGGGGAGAAAGAATACTTCCACGCATTCCTCACGTGTCGCAGAAGGCAACTAAAGGGGACGGGACTGGGGGCTAAAAACCCTCCCCTCCTTGTATTTTATCTTTCTAAAAGGGGAAACAGAAGAAGGAGTCACGCGGGGAGTGCTCATTCTCCTCGACGGCTCAGGCAGGTAGTATGTTTGAGGAAAGGAACCTGGATGTTTTGGCTCTGAGTGAAACGAAGATCACAGGTAAAGTGAAGAGTGGTTTGGAAATGTTTTGGGAGTAAAGTTAGGGTTGGTGAGAGGACAAGAGCAAGGGAAGGAGTAGCACTACTCCTGAAAACAGGAGTTGCAGGAGCATGTGATAGAGTGTAATAAAGTAAACTCTAGATTGATATGGGTAAAACTGTAAGTGGATGGACAGAGAGATGGGTGATTATTGGTGCACATGCACCTAGGCATGAGAAGAAAGATCATGAGAGGCAAGTGTTTTGGGAGCAGCTTAGTGAGTGTGTTAGTAGTTATCTAAATGCAAAGGTGAGTAATGTGGCAGTTGAGGGAATGATTGGTGTACATGGGGTGTTCAGTGTTGTAAATGGAAATGGTGAAGAGCTTGTAGATTTGTGCACTGAAAAAGGACTGGTGATTAGGAATACTGGGTTTCAAAAGAGAGATATACATAAGTATTTATTTATTTATTTTGCTTTGTTGCTGTCTCCCGCGTTAGCGAGGTAGCGCAAGGAAACAGATGAAAGAATGGCCCAACCCGCCCACATACACATGCATATACATACATGTCCACACACGCAAATATACATACCAATACATCTCAATGTACACATATATATATGCATACACAGACATATACATACATACACATGTATATAATTCATAGTCTGCCCTTATGCATTCCCGTCACCACCCTGCCAAACATGAAATGACAACCACCTCCCCCTGCATGCGTGCGAGGTAGTGCTAGGAAAAGACAACAAAGGCCACAGTCGTTCACATTCAGTCTCTAGCTGTCATGTATAATGCACCGAAGCCACAGCTCCCTTTCCACATCCAGGCTCCACAAAACTTTCCATGGTTTACTCCAGACGCTTCATATGCAATGGTACAATCCATTGACAGCACGTCAGCTACGGTATACCACATCGTTCCAATTCACTCTATTCCTTGCTAGCCTTTCACCCTCCTGGATGTTCAGGCCCAGATTGCTCAAAATCTTTTTCACTCCATCCTTCCACCTCCAATTTGGTCTCCCACTTCTCCTAGTTGCCTCCATCTCTGACACATATATCCTCTTTGTCAATCTTTCCTCATTCATTCTCTCCATGTGACCAAACCATTTCAAAACACCCTCTTCTGGTCTCTTAACCACACTCTTTTTATTACCACACATCTCTCTTACCCTATTATTACTTACTCGATCAAACCACCTCACACCACATATTGTCCTCAAACATCTCATTTCCAGCACATCCACCCTCCTGTGCACAACTCTATCCATAGCCCATGCCTCGCAACCATACAACATTGTTGGAACCACTTTTCCTTCAAACGTACCCATTTTTGCTTTCCGAGATAATGTTCTCGACTTCCACACATTCTTCAAGGCTCCCAGAATTTTCAACCCCTCCCCCACCCAATGATTCACTTCCGCTTCCAAGGTTCCATCTGCTGCCAAATCCACTCCCAGATATCTAAAACACTTCACTTCCTCCAGTTTTTCTCCATTCAAACTTACCTCCCAATTGACTTGACCCTCAACCCTACTGTACCTAATAACCTTGCTCTTATTCACGTTTACTCTCAACTTTCTTCTTTCACACACTTTACCAAACTCAGTCACCAGCTTCTGCAGTTTCTCACATGAATCAGCCACCAGCGCTGTATCATCAGCAAAAAACAACTGACTCACTTCCCAAGCTCTCTCATCCACAACAGACTGCATACTTGCCCCTTTCCAAAACTCTTGCATTCACCTCCCTAACAACCCCATCCATAAACAAATAAAACAACCATGGAGACATCACACACCCCTGCCGCAAACCTACATTCCTCTCTTCCTACGTGTACACATGCCTTACATCCTCGATAAAAACTTTTCACTACTTCTAACAACTTATCTCCCACAGAGAATCTCTATCAACTCTAACATATGCCTTCTCCAGATCCATAAATGCTACATACAAATCCATTTGCTTTTCTAAGTATTTCTCACATACATTCTTCAAAGCAAACACCTTATCCACACATCCTCTACCACTTCTGAAACCACACTGCTCTTTCCCAATCTGATGCTCTGTACATGCCTTCACCCTCTAAATCAATACCCTCCCATATAATTTCCCAGGAATACTCAACAAACTTATGCCTCTGTAATTTGAGCGGTCACTTTTATCCCCTTTACCTTTGTACAATGGCACTATGCAAGCATTCCGCCAATCCTCAGGCACCTCCCCATGAGTTATACATACATCAAATAACCTTACCAACCGGTGAACAATACAATCACCCCCTTTTTTAAAAAATTCCACTGCAATACCATCCAAACCTGCTGACTCTGTTTACCAAATCATTTTCAGTAACCATGGAAGCGGAAGGGAATCATAGGGTGGGGGAGGGGGCGAAAGTTCTGGGAGCGTTGAAAAATGTGTGGAAGTCGAGAACATTATCTCGGAAAGCAAAACTGGCTATGTTTGAACGAATAGCGGTTCCAACAATGTTATATGGTTGTGAGGCGTGGGCTATAGATAGAGTTGTGCAGAGGAGGACGGATGTGCTGGAAATGAGATGTTTGAGGACAATATGTGGTGTGAGGTAGTTTGATCGAGTAAGTGATGAAAGGGTAAGACAGATGTGTGGTAATAAAAAGACTGTGGTTGACAGACCAGAAGAGGGTGTTTTGAAATGGTTTGGTCACATAGAGAGAGTGAGTGAGGAAAGATTGACAAAGAGGATATATGTGTCAGAGGTTGAGGGAACAAGAAGTGGGAGACCAAATTGGAGGTGGAAGGATGGAGTGAAAAAGATTTCGAGTGAATGGGGCCTGAACATGCAGGAGGGTGAAAGGTGTGCGAGGAATAGAGTGAATTGGAACTATGTGGTATACCAGGGTCGATGTGCGGTCAATGGATTGAACCAGGGAATGTGAAGAGTCTGGGGTAAACCATGGAAAGTTCTGTGCGGCCTGGATGTGGAAAGGGAGCTGTGGTTTCGCAGCATTATACATGACAGCTAGAGACTGAGTGTGAACGAATGTGGCCTTTGTTGTCTTTTCCTAGCGCTACCTCACACACATGCGGGGGGAGGGGGTTTTCATTTCACGTGTGGCGGGGTGGCGACAGGAATGAATAAGGGCAGACAGTATGAATTATGCACATGTGTATATATCTATGTGTCTGTGTGTGTATATATATGTATACAATGAGATGCATAGGTATGTATATGTGCTGTGTGTGTACATGTATGTGGGTGGGTTGGGCCATTCTTTCGTCTGTCTCCTTTCGCTACCTCGCTAACGCGGGAGACTGTGACAAATTATAATAAATAAAATAAAATAATATATATATCCCCAGGGTTAGGGGAGAAAGAATACTTCCCACGCATTCCTCACGTGTCGCAGAAGGCAACTAAAGGGGACGGGACTGGGGGCTAAAAACCCTCCCCTCCTTGTATTTTATCTTTCTAAAAGGGGAAACAGAAGAAGGAGTCACGCGGGGAGTGCTCATTCTCCTCGAAGGCTCAGGCAGGTAGTATGTTTGAGGAAAGGAACCTGGATGTTTTGGCTCTGAGTGAAACGAAGATCACAGGTAAAGTGGAAGAGTGGTTTGGAAATGTTTTGGGAGTAAAGTTAGGGTTGGTGAGAGGACAAGAGCAAGGGAAGGAGTAGCACTACTCCTGAAACAGGAGTTGCAGGAGCATGTGATAGAGTGTAATAAAGTAAACTCTAGATTGATATGGGTAAAACTGTAAGTGGATGGACAGAGAGATGGGTGATTATTGGTGCACATGCACCTAGGCATGAGAAGAAAGATCATGAGAGGCAAGTGTTTTGGGAGCAGCTTAGTGAGTGTGTTAGTAGTTATCTAAATGCAAAGGTGAGTAATGTGGCAGTTGAGGGAATGATTGGTGTACATGGGGTGTTCAGTGTTGTAAATGGAAATGGTGAAGAGCTTGTAGATTTGTGCACTGAAAAAGGACTGGTGATTAGGAATACTGGGTTTCAAAAGAGAGATATACATAAGTATTTATTTATTTATTTTGCTTTGTTGCTGTCTCCCGCGTTAGCGAGGTAGCGCAAGGAAACAGATGAAAGAATGGCCCAACCCGCCCACATACACATGCATATACATACATGTCCACACACGCAAATATACATACCAATACATCTCAATGTACACATATATATACACACACAGACATATACATATATACACATGTACATAATTCATACTTTCTGCCTTTATTTGTTCCCATCGCCACCTCGCCACACATGGAATAACAACCCCCTCATTTGTGTGAGGCAGCACTAGGAAAAGACACCGAAGGCCCCATTCGTTCACACTCAGTCTCTAGCTGTCATGTAATAATGCACTGAAACCACAGCTCCCTTTCCACATCCAGGCCCCACACAACTTTCCATGGTTTACCCCAGACGCTTCACATGCCCCGGTTCAATCCATTGACAGCACGTCAACCCCGGTATACCACATCATTCCAATTCACTCTATTCCTTGCACGCCTTTCACCCTCCTGTATGTTCAGGCCCCGATCACTCAAAATCTTTTTCACTCCATCTTTCCACCTCCAATTTGGTCTCCCACTTCTCGTTCCCTCCACCTCCGACACATATATCCTCTTGGTCAATCTTTCCTCACTCATTCTCTCCATGTGACCAAACCATTTCAAAACACCCTCTTCTGCTCTCTCAACCACACTCTTTTTATTTCCACACATCTCTCTTACCCTATTATTACTTACTCGATCAAACCACCTCACACCACATATTGTCCTCAAACATCTCATTTCCAGCACATCCACCCTCCTGTGCACAACTCTATCCATAGCCCACGCCTCGCAACCATACAACATTGTTAGAACCACTATTCCTTCAAACATACCCATTTTTGCTTTCCGAGATAATGTTATCGACTTCCAAACATTTTTCAAGGCTCCCAGAATTTTCGCCCCCTCCCCCACCCAATGATTCACTTCCACTTCCATGGCTCCATCTGCTGCCAGATCCACTCCCAGATATCTATAACACTTTACTTCCTCCAGTTTTTCTCCATTCAAACTTACCTCCCAATTGACTTGACCCTCAACCCTACTGTACCTAATAACCTTCCTCTTATTCACATTTACTATCAGCTTTCTTATTTCACACACTTTACCAAACTCAGTCACCAGCTTCTGCAGTTTCTTACATGAATCAGCCACTAGCGCTGTATCATCAGCGAACAACAACTGACTTCCCAAGCTCTCTCATCCACAACAGACTGCATACTTGCCCCTCTTTCCAAAACTCTTGCATTCACCTCCCTAACAGCCTCATCCATAAACAAAGTAAACAACCATGGAGACATCACACACCCCTGCCGCAAACTTACATTCACTGAGAACCAATCACTTTCCTCTATTCCTACACGTACACATACCTTACATCCTCGATAAAAACTTTTCACTGCTTCTAACAACTTGCCTCCCACACCATACATTCTTAAAACCTTCCACAGAGCATCTGTATCAATTCTATCATATGCCTTCTCCAGATCCATAAATGCTACATACAAATCCATTTGTTTTTCTAAGTATAAGTATACGTATGTAAGTAGGAGAGATGGCCAGAGAGCATTATTGGATTACATGTTAATTGATAGGCACGCAAAGGAGAGACTTTTGGATGTTAATGTGCTGAGAGGTGCGACTGGAGGGATGTCTGATCATTATCTTCTGGATAAGATTTGTATAGGTTTTCAGAAAAGAAGAGAGAATGTTGGGGTGAAGAGAGTGGTGAGAGTAAGTGAGCTCGGGAAGGAGACTTCTGTGAGAAAGTACCAGGAGAGACTGATTACAGAATGGAAGAAGGTGAGAGCAAAGGATATAAGGGGAGTGGGAGAAGAATGGGATGTATTTAGGGAAGCAGTGATGGCCTGCACAAAAGATGCTTGTGGCATGAGAAGCGAGGGAGGTGGGCAGATTAGAAAGGGTACTGAGTGGTGGGATGAAGAAGTAAGATTATTATTGAAAGAGAAGAGAGAGGCATTTGGACAATTTTTGCAGGGAAATAATGCAAATGACTGGGAGATGTACAAAAGAAAGAGGCAGGAGGTCAAGAAAAAGGTGCAAGAGGTGTAAAGAGAGCAAATGAGAGTTGGGGTGAGAGAGTATCAATAAATTTCAGGGAGAATAAAAAGATGATTTGGAAGGAGGTAAATAAAGTGTGTAAGACAAGAGAATAAATGGGAACATCGGTAAGGGGGCTAATGGGGAGGTGATAAGAAGTAGTGGTGATGTGAGAAGGAGATGGAGTGAGTCAGTTATTGTTTGCTGATGATACAGTGCTGGTGGCTGATTTGGGAGAAACTGCAGAAGCTGGTGTCTGAGTTTGGTAAAGTGTGTGAAAGAAGAAAGCTGAGACAAATTGTGAATAAGAGCAAGGTTATCAGGTACAGTAGGGTTGAGGGACAAGTCAACTGGGAGGTAAGTTTGAATGGAGAAAAACTGGAGGTAGTGAAGGGTCTTAGATATCTGGGAGTGGATTTGGCAGTCGATGGAACCATGAAAATGGAAGTGAGTCACAGGGTGGGGGAGGGGGAGAAAGTCCTGGGAGCGTTGAAAAATGTGTGGAAGGTGAGAAAAATTATCTTGGAAAGCAAAAATGGGTATGTTTGAAAGAATAGTGGTTCCAACAATGTTATATGGTTGCGAAGCTTGGGCTATACATAGATAATTAAAAAAATTATACCTAGTCACTGTCTCCCACATCAGCGAGGCAGTGCAAGGAAATAGACAAAAGAAATGGCCAATCCCACCTACATACACATGTATACACATAAACACCCACACACACACACACATATACATACCTATACATTTCAACGTATACATACATATACATACACAGACATATACATATGTACGTACCCATACTTGCTGCCTTTGTTCATTCCCATTGCCACCCCACCACACATGAAATGGGAACCCCTCCCCCCGTGCACATACGAGGTAGTGCTAGAAAAAAAACAAAGGCCACATTCGTTTACACTCAGTCTCTAGCTGTCATGTGTAATGCACCGAAACCACATCCAGGCCCCACAGACCTTTCCTTGGTTCACCCCAGATGCTTCACATTCCCTGGTTCAATCCACTGACAGCACATCGGCCCTGGTATACCATATCATTCCAATTCACTCTATTCCTTGCACACCTTTCACCCTCCCGCATGTTCAGGCCCCGATCACTCAAAATCTTTTTCACTCCATCTTTCCACCTCCAATTTGGTCTCCCTCTTCTCCTTCTTCCCTCCACCTCTGACATATATATCCTCTTTGTCAATCTTTCCTCACTCATTCTCTCCATGTGTCCAATCCATTTCAACACACCCTCTGCTGCTCTCTCAACCACACTTTTTTTTATTATGACACATCTCTCTTATCCTTTCATTACTTACTCGATCAAACCACCTCACACCACATATTGTCATCAAACATTTCATTTCCAACACATCCACCCTTCTCCGCTGAACCCTATCTATAGCCCATGCCTCACATCCATATAACATTGTTGGAACTAATATTCCTTCAAACATACCCATTTTTGCTCTCTGAGATAACATTCTCACCTTCCACACATTCTTCATCGCTCCCAATCTCTTTGCCACCTTTCCCACTCCGTGACTCACCTCTGCTTACATGGTTCCACTCGCTGCTAAGTCCACTCCCAGGTATCTAAAACATTTCACTTCCAATTTTTCTCCATTCAAATTTACATCCTAACTAACTTGTCCCTTAACCCTACTGAACCTAATAACCTTGTTCTTGTTCATATTTACTCTCAACTTTCTTCTTTCTCACATTTTCCAAACTCAGTCCCCAACTTCTGTAGTTTCTTCCACAAATCAGCTACCAGAGCTGTATCTTTGGTGAAGAACAACTGACTCACTTCCCAAGCCCTCTCATCCCCAACGGACTGCATACTCACCCCCTCTCCAAAACTCTTGCAAACCATAGGGACATCACACACCCCTGTCGCAAAACGACCTTCAGTGAGAACCAATCACTCTCCTCTCTTCCTACTTGTATACATGCCTTACATCCATGGTAAAAACTTTTTACTGCTTCTAGAGGCTTACCTCCCACATCATATACTCTTAATACCTTCCACAAAGCATCTCTATCAACCCTGGCTTACCTCCCACATCATATACTCTTAATTCATTCCACAAAGCATCTCTATCAACCCTATCATATGCCTTCTCCAGATCCATAAATGCTACATCTCTTTTTTTTAAGTATTTTTCACACACATTCTTCATAGCAAACACCTGATCCACACATCCTCTACCACTTCTGAAGCCACAATGCTCTTCCCCAATCTTGTGCTCTGCACATGCCTTCACTCTCTCAATCAATACCCTCCAATAATTTCCCAGGAATACTCAATAAACTTATGCCTCTGTAGTTTCAACACTCACCTTTATCCCCTTTGCCTTTGCGCAATGGCACTATGCATACATTCCGCCAATCCTCAGGCACTTCACCATGATCTATACATACAATGAATATCCTTACCAACCAATTAACAACAGTCACACCTTTCTTAATAAATTCAACTGCAATACCATCCAAACCCGCTGCCTTGTCGAATTTCACCTTCCATAAGGCTTTCACCATCATTTTTCTCTTAACCAAACCATTCTCCCTGACCCTTTCACCTTGCACACTACCACAACCAAAACACCCTACATCTACCACTCTATCATCAAACACATTCAACAAACCTTCAAAATACTCACTCCATCTTCTCACTTCATCATTACCTGTTATCACTTCCCCCCTTCAATGGTGTTCCCATTTGTTCTCTTGTCTTTTGCACTTTATTTATCTCCTTCCAAAACATCTTTTAATTCTCTGTAGAGTTTAATGATACTCTCTCGCCCTAACTCCCACTTGCCCTGTTTTCAACCTTTGCATCTTCCTCTTATATATCTCCCAGTCATTTGCACTAATTCCTTATAAGTATTGTCCAAACGCCTCTCTCTTCTCTTTCACTAAAAACTTTACTTCCATATTTACCACTCACTACCCTTTCTAATCTGCCTACCTCCCACCTTTCTCATGCCACATGCATCACTTGCACATGGTATCAATGCTTCCCTAAATACAGCCCATTCCTCACCCATTTCCCTCATGTCCTTTGCTCTCGCCTTTTGCCATTCTACACTCAATCTCTCCTGGTACTTCCTCAGACAAGTCTCCTTTCCAAGCTCACTTACTCTCACCACTCTCTTCTCCCCAACGTTCACTCTTCCTCTTTGAAAACCTCTTCAAATCTTCACCTGTGTCTCCACAAGATAGTGATCAGACATCCCTCAGCTGCCCCTTTCAGCACATTAACATCCAAAAGTCTCTCTTTTACATGCCTATCAATTAACACACAATCCAGTGATGCCCTTTGGCCATCTCTCCTACTCACATATGTATGTTTATGTATATCTCTCTTTTTAAACAGGGTATTCATAATCACCAGTCTCTTTCAGCACACATATCCACAAGCTCTTCACCATTTCCATTCACAACACTGAATACCCTATGTACACCAATTATACCCTCCACTGCCACATTACTCACCATCGGGTTTGAATCACCCATCACTAATACTTGGTCACTTGCACAAGAGCTGCTGACACACTCACTCAGCTGCTCCTAAAGCATTTGCCTTTCATGATCTTCCATCTCATGACCAGGTGAATAAGCACCAATAATCACCCATCTCTCTTCATCCACTTTCAGTTTTGCCCACTTTCTTATATTCTATCACAACTCCCACAACTCCTGATATCTATAGATATCAAATTAATGCATATGTGATGTGTTCCTTACAGATTTAGATTCCTGAATCTTTACAGACACTGAAATCATTGTTTATGTTAGGACCTAAATGATCCATGATGCAGTTAAATGGAGTACATTTTGACATCGATCAAATTCTACCAATAAATAAACCACAAGGCATCTGCAACATTAAAATGTGCAGGTTATCTTTATATTTTCACAATGGTTAATATTTCACAATACTTATATTCTATTCAACACTTTCCCTTTCCCTAATAACTCTGCTCGTAATGAGTTAGTATAAGAAGATCGGTTTTAAAAGCTTAAGGAAAATCCCACTCTTCATACCCTACACAGTAGCAACAACGATTTTATGAGTTAAAAAAAAAAGAGGAGGAGGTAGTAGAAGAGGAAAAAGGAGGGGCAGCTGCAAAACCCCTGACCCAAGGTAAGATTCTGCTTCTTGGGGACACTTGCAAAACCACTGACCCAAGGTAAGATTCTGCCTCTTGGGGACAGCTAGGTCAAGTATTTGGATAGTTTTTTGCAATAAGGGTAGTAAAATAGGATGAGGGTGTGTTCCCCTAAGATGGGGATAGGTGATGTAGTGGACTGGTTAAGCAACATCTTGTCCGAAAATGGGGTCAAACCCATCATCTGCCCGAGTGCAGGGAACAATGATTGGCACCGAGTCTAGGAGTGAAGCCAAGTATAGGGAGGCCATAGATAAAATAAGGGAAAAGGGAGGGATCCCTATCGTATGTGGTGTCCTGCCGAGGAGGGGGGTTAATGGGGAATGGCTCTCTCGGACAATTGATGTCAACTCAAGGTTGGTGTCATATTGCAGGAGGAGGGGTGTCCCCTTTCTGGACCAATGGAACTTCTCCTATGGCAAGAATTCTATGTATGCTTGGGATAGGGTACATTTGTCTAGGACAGGCATTGTTCAGTTTGCTAGTTGATTGGAGAGGGAGGTTTCAAGGGTGTCTTTTTCATGTTAGATGGATTGGGTCAAGGAACCAGAGACAGGGGTTAGGGACTTAAATGCCAAGAAATGCCTAGTCAAGGAAGTGTTAAGAAATACAAAAGAAAGGGAGGTAATGTAAAAAATTACAATGGACTTAATGTATGCTATAAAAAGCATAGGAATTTAAGAAAGATGGATCATTTGAGGGTGATAGTTAGCACCAAATCTATAGATACTGTATGTTTAACTGAAACATAGATGAAATTAGAAGAAATGGATCTTTTGACAAAGTTTTCTATCAGTGGATACAAACTATATATGAATAATATGAGGGACAGGAGAGGAGGTGGGGTAGCACTTTACATCAGGGATAATATCAAAAACTGTAACAGAAGTGACATTAAAGTAACATAAGTACAGAACTGATTTGAGTTGAAATAGATGAAAACAATGGTTATTATTGGGAGCATTATACAGAACCTCCACATTAGATAGTCTGAGATGGAAATTTTTATGGGACAAAATTAAGAAGGCTTGAGATCAAAATGGATGCATTCTAGGTGACTTTAACTTCAGTACAATTAACTGGGAAGATAATATGGGAGGTGTTGAGTCAGAGGAATTTATGAAGACAGTCCAAGATTGTTTACTAACACAGCACATTTCTGAGAGGACCAGGGGTGATAACATTTAAGATTTGGTCCTGACAAACACAAACAACAATATAGATGAAGTTGAGGTGGGAGGACAGGTAGATAATAGTGACCATAAGGAAATAAGATTCAAATATAATGAAGTACATGAATAGGAAGGAAAATGATATATTCGTTTCTGACTTGTGTAAGGCCAACTTTGTGGGGTTACATAGATACCTTGCTTGTGTTAACTGGGTGGGACTAAATGGAGGTGGGGTGAGGTCAGACAGACCAAGCAGAGCAGGTGGTGTGGGGTCAGGTCAGTCAGGTGACTCAGATCAGCTTAACAGTAGTGTCAGGCCAAGTGTGGGTGAGGCAGGGGAGACTTAGCAGCGTGGAAGTTGCCGTAGAAAAATTCCAGGTAACAGGAATCAGTGATGGATTGCGCAAAAGATGCTTGTGGCATGAGACGAGTGGGAGGTGGGTTGATTAGAAAGGGTAGTGAGTGGTGGGATGAAGAAGTAAGAGTATTAGTGAAAGAGAAGAGAGAGGCATTTGGATGATTTTTGCAGGGAAAAAATGCAATTGAGTGGGAGATGTATAAAAGAAAGAGACAGGAGGTCAAGAGAAAGGTGCAAGAGGTGAAAAAAAGGGCAAATGAGAGTTGGGGTGAGAGAGTATCATTAAATTTTAGGGAGAATAAAAAGATGTTCTGGAAGGAGGTAAATAAAGTGCGTAAGCCAAGGGAGCAAATGGGAACTTCAGTGAAGGGCGCAAATGGGGAGGTGATAACAAGTAGTGGTGATGTGAGAAGGAGATGGAGTGAGTATTTTGAAGGTTTGTTGAATGTGTTTGATGATAGAGTGGCAGATATAGGGTGTTTTGGTCGAGGTGGTGTGCAAAGTGAGAGGGTTAGGGAAAATGATTTGGTAAACAGAGAAGAGGTAGTGAAAGCTTTGCGGAAGATGAAAGCCGGCAAGGCAGCAGGTTTGGATGGTATTGCAGTGGAATTTATTAAAAAAGGGGGTGACTGTATTGTTGACTGGTTGGTAAGGTTATTTAATGTATGTATGACTCATGGTGAGGTGCCTGAGGATTGGCGGAATGCGTGCATAGTGCCATTGTACAAAGGCAAAGGGGATAAGAGTGAGTGCTCAAATTACAGAGGTATAAGTTTGTTGAGTATTTCTGGTAAATTATATGGGAGGGTATTGATTGAGAGGGTGAAGGCATATACAGAGCATCAGATTGGAGAAGAGCAGTGTGGTTTCAGAAGTGGTAGAGGATGTGTGGATCAGGTGTTTGCTTTGAAGAATGTATGTGAGAAATACTTAGAAAAGCAAATGGATTTGTATGTAGCATTTATGGATCTGGAGAAGGCACATGATAGAGTTGATAGAGATGCTCTGTGGAAGGTATTAAGAATATATGGTGTGGGAGGAAAGTTGTTAGAAGCAGTGAAAAGTTTTTATCGAGGATGTAAGGCATGTGTACGTGTAGGAAGAGAGGAAAGTGATTGGTTCTCAGTGAATGTAGGTTTGCGGCAGGGGTGTGTGATGTCTCCATGGTTGTTTAATTTGTTTATGGATGGGGTTGTTAGGGAGGTAAATGCAAGAGTTTTGGAAAGAGGGGCAAGTATGAAGTCTGTTGGGGATGAGAGAGCTTGGGAAGTGAGTCAGTTGTTGTTCGCTGATGATACAGCGCTGGTGGCTGATTCATGTGAGAAAGCGCAGAAGCTGGTGACTGAGTTTGGTAAAGTGTGTGGAAGAAGAAAGTTAAGAGTAAATGTGAATAAGAGCAAGGTTATTAGGTACAGTAGGGTTGAGGGTCAAGTCAATTGGGAGGTGAGTTTGAATGGAGAAAAACTGGAGGAAGTGAAGTGTTTTAGATATCTGGGAGTGGATCTGGCAGCGGATGGAACCATGGAAGCGGAAGTGGATCATAGGGTGGGGGAGGGGGTGAAAATTCTGGGGGCTTGAAGAATGTGTGGAAGTCGAGAACATTATCTCGGAAAGCAAAAATGGGTATGTTTGAAGGAATAGTGGTTCCAACAATGTTGTATGGTTGCGAGGCGTGGGCTATGGATAGAGTTGTGCGCAGGAGGATGGATGTGCTGGAAATGAGATGTTTGAGGACAATGTGTGGTGTGAGGTGGTTTGATCGAGTGAGTAACGTAAGGGTAAGAGAGACGTGTGGAAATAAAAAGAGCGTGGTTGAGAGAGCAGAAGAGGGTGTTTTGAAGTGGTTTGGGCACATGGAGAGAATGAGTGAGGAAAGATTGACCAAGAGGATATATGTGTCGGAGGTGGAGGGAACGAGGAGAAGAGGGAGACCAAATTGGAGGTGGAAAGATGGAGTGAAAAAGATTTTGTGTGATCGGGGCCTGAACATGCAGGAGGGTGAAAGGAGGGCAAGGAATAGAGTGAATTGGAGCGATGTGGTATACCGGGGTGACGTGCTGGCAGTGGATTGAATCAAGGCATGTGAAGCGTCTGGGGTAAACCATGGAAAGCTGTGTAGGTATGTATATTTGGGGGTTGGGCCATTTCTTTCGTCTGTTTCCTTGCGCTATCTCGCAAACGCGGAAGACAGCGACAAAGTATAATAAAAAAATATAAAATAAAATAAACAATGAACATGGGACAAGAGTTGAATATTCCATAAAGGCAACATAGCACTAACAATAATGACCCCAAAATGGCTAAATAATAAAATAAAACACCTTATAGGGCAGAAGGGCTTGTACAACATGGTAAAATGGGGGAAACAGTTTTCTGATCAGATAACACAAATTAAGAGAATGATGAAATCAGAGATTAGGAAGGCTAAGAAAAATTGTGACATAAAGATAACTAATGATACAAAAAAATAATGCCAATGGATTTTTTTCAAGTGTACAGAACACGGAGGGAGAAAATTGGACCTATCAAATCACATTCTGGTAGATTAGTTGATAGCGAGACTATAACGTGTGAAGTCTTAAACAACCACTTCATGTCAGTATTTACACAGGAGAATACAAATATTCTGAGCAAATTTACAGGGGGGACAAAACTGGAAAGCTGTGCTACATGATAAATATATTTGACATTTTGAAACAGAATGATCAAAGGTATACAAGAGGGGCTTGAAAGAATGTAAGGAGGAAGTAAGTATTCTACTTTTAAATGTGTTTAAACAGTCTCTGGATTCAGGCGTAGTTCCTAAGCAATGGAGGACAGCAAATGTCATTCCCATTTTTAAAAAAAAAGGGATAGATCCATTGCCTCTGATTATCCTCCTATCAGCTACATATATATTGTGAGGAAAATTCTCGAATCAATTATAGCAGACAAATAGGGAACACTTGGAGAATCATGACCTCATTAGGGATTCTCAACATGAGTTTAAAATAGGGAAGTCATGTCTCAGTAACCTTCACCCCTTCTTTAAAAAAGTATTTGAAACTGTCGATCAGGGTAAGTTTAAACACCTTGTGTACCTAATAAGGGTAAGAGTTATGATATTGTATATTTAGACTTAAGTAAGGCTCATGAGCGTCTGCTTAGAAAAATAGCAGCACACGGCATTGTGTACTTAACTGGATTAGGGCTGGGCTCACTGACAGAAAACAGAGGGTATGCTTCAACGGAGTTACATCGGGCTGGGGCAACATTGCCAGTGGTTTTCCTCAAGGGTCAGTCTTGGGACTGTTCTTGTTCATTATATATATCAATGACATGGAAATGGAAATAACCAGTGACTTAAGAAAATTTGTCAATGATGCAAAAATAGTGGCCATAATTGACTCTGATGAAAATTCAATGACTTTGCAGAGGGATTTAAATAAGATTACCAGAATGGGTGGGTAAATGGAAAATGAAATTCAACATAGATAAATACAGAACACTTAAAGTGGGCAAAGAAAGAAACACTAATTATAAACTGGACAATATCATTATTGGTAAACAGAACGAAAAAGAAATTGAAGAGTACTGGTGAGGAAGAATCTTAAACCATGGCAACAATGTATTAAGGTGTGTAATAAGGTTATTCAGATGTTAGGATTCATTAACAGGACTGTCAACAATAAAACTTGTAGAGTATTACCTCAACTTTATCTTGCAATGGTGAGACCACAGTTGGATTATGTGGTACAGTTTTGGGATCCATACTATGCAGCTGATGTAGATTGTTTAAAGAGAGTACAAAGGAGAATGAGGAAAATAATCCAAGAAATAAGAAACCTCAATTATGAAGAAAGGTTAAAAAGACTGAATTTACACACACTTAAGAGGAGGAGGGCTAAAGGGGATATGATTGAAGATTTTTAATGGGTGTGAATGGCATTAATAAAGGTAACATAAAGTTTTTGGAATGGCACCACAGGATAGGACAAGAAATAATAAATTGAAAAAAGATACATTCAGGTCGGATGTGGGTAAATACTAATTTGGGAATAGGATAAATTTATGGAAGAAGCTGCCAAGTACAGTAGTGGAAGCTACGTGGGTCTTTAGGTAGCTTTAAACGAAGGTTAGATGCGTTTGTGGGTTCAGGCGGTTGGTTGTAAGGTGGACAGACTCAGGACTTACCTAGCAGAGGCAAACAAGCCTCTTGCTGTGTCCTTACATCTTATGCTTTCATTCTCCTTTTAGAAAAATTATCCGCCAACGTATTAATTACTAATATGAAAATACTCACCTTACATTTTCCCTCTCCCTCATAAACCTACCGTTGACGATTTGTTTACTATCGAAACTAATCGTTAAATGATCAGTAAATGATCCTACCAATTTATCAAAGTAGATATAAAGAATGAAAGATTCCACACAACCAACCATAGCACTAGAACAGACAAGTCTCCTAACTAAACATTATCTCTTAATTCCAGAAGTTGCCATTAACGTCACTACTTAAGTCGTGTCCCTAAACTCCACATGTATGTGAGGTAACAAACCTACTTGCATTAATGTGAGGTAACAAACCTACTTGCATTAGTTTGCAATGTCTCAAGAGAGACGCGAAGGTTTTCGGGACGTCTTGCTGGACCTGCACACTAGATTCCTTCGTCGTGTACTTAGCAAATGCTTTCGCAAATCCTCCAACTTCAACTTGCGTCTTTTCCTTAGGTAACTCAGGAGCATTTTCAGCTGGTTCTTCAGATGACAAAGAACATCTCCAACGTAAGTGAGACCTATTAATGTGAGGCTTTAACAACCTGACATAACGAACGGTTAATGCTGCCATGACTGTTGATAATACTGGTTACTGTTGTCTGGTCACATGAACTACTGTTGTCTGGTCATATGAACTACTGTTTTCTGGTCAAAATAGTTTGAAAGATGATCATATCCTGTAACTTCGGTCAATTGAAATATATTAATGCTATTTAAAAAAAATGTTTCATATTTGACATCTTAGGCCAAAATCATAAGCTCGCGAAAGCTCTCGAAAATGACGTTATAAAGATTCCAGAAGACTAACGTTTGTACATTTGATTCTATTTGTGTGAGTAAGTTTCCGCCATGAGTCTATTTACCAAAATGGTGGAGCCTAAGATGTTATATTTATTTGTTTGGTTCCTGACCTGATACTTTAGGAAAAGCAGAAGAGCTAAGTAAACCCAAACAGAGGTTGACCATTAAGTATCGTTATCTGCACACCGTTAGATGACAAACTTCTCAGGATAATTAGGATATGGCGTCAGAGAATGCTAGAAAATGCTTGGAATACTTGAAGCACATAGGTCGATTGAAGGCAAGATAAATTTTCTTAGATGTTATCTGATGAAGTTTGGCTAAGACGATTCCAGTTTTTAGTGAACTTACGAGATGTTCCTTGGTCTAGTTGAGACTACAACATATGAACAGAAAAAATTGCAGTACAATAGGAAATCACATTTTTGGCTATAGGGTCAAACTAGAAATACATAAAAGTGGAGATTCTTGTTGAATGTAACAAATTTTGGTCTTCCTTAACACTGAAACAGTTTCGTCTTTAACGCGGAGTCCATTCCCAAATTTCTGTTAACACTTGTCCATTAGCATTCTTAACACGTTGTCCATTAGCATTCTTATATTAACGCGGAATCCATTCCTTTCCTCTTACCTTCACCTTTCTCTACGGTCCTCTCTAAACTTCACTCTTTAATATCTAAACTGATTCTGGGTATACAGAAATGGCGAAGTAAGAAGAGAAGCTTTTTCTCATGAAACGTTCTCTGCTGATTTACTTCATATGTGCTTGAGGCAGCCACAAAGTGGCAAGTTTTATGGTGGTAAAAATGTTGGTAACTTTCGTTGCTTTGGATGCCAATCTGCTATTACGTAGCTGGCCGCTGTGAATGAGCTACAATCTACTGGTTTCATTTCCTGCCTCAGGTTGAACTCTGCATGCATTTTAGGCTTGTTAGTTGGCCATTGATGGCAACCCAAACTGAGGATAAGTTATTTTAGCCGCCTGAAGGCCTCAGTGACCTGATATTGAGTTTGGTGAGTGATCTTTATCCCTATCAAGGATCTCATCATCTTAGTAGCATGCTTTCATGCCCAGACTGCAAAACCTCAGATTGGCAAGTTCTTGATTTTAATATATTTCACTAATTCTTGATTCATGAGATTTTTTTTTATTATCATTTCTAGTCTTATCATAAAGATGATTTACAGATCTTTTGAACTAGTTACAGTTGGTAAGATAATGGGTTTATCCTAACCTAGGAACAGTTATCTAGATTCATAAGAAAGAGATAAAAGTTTTATAAATCATATGCACCCTAAAACAAGAATTGCCTGTTTATGCACTCGGGAGACCAAAATAATCAAGTATGCATGAAAAGGGTAAAGGGAACAGTCTTATTGTCTTAGGAATATGTTTTACTTTTTCTAGGAATTTGTAATATATTTGGAAAAAGAGAAGAGTAGACCAGGGAAGCAGGGTATCCAAACACCTTTCTCAGGACAAGATAATCCTCAGTTATATGTGGATGAGAAATGATAGAAGAGAAGAACAAAAGGGTTTGATTCAGGGTAGGAAAGTGGATAAAAGGTTGAGAAATGTTGTGCTGGATGCTGGAGGTTAGAGTTGTGAGAGAGTTCTTTGGATATTCTGACTTTTTTGCAATTTTTGTGGAAGTGAGGATCAGGGAGAAGTGGAAATATGGCATGAGGAAGAATGGAGAGGTAAGATTGTTGGCTAGTAAGAAGATGAGTCAGAAAGAATGCAGGGAGGATTATGAAGAAGGATTACAATAGATTTAGATAGAAATGCAGTAAATGTAGAGATTCAGTCATGTGTAAATGAGGTGATTAAAATGCATAGACAAAGAATGTTAAAGGTTGTAGAATTAATGATTTGACACTTGGTTTAGGGATATCAAAGAAAAGGAGAAATATGTGCCTGATGAATCAGATTAGAAATGTTGTGGAAGAGAAGAAAGAGGCATGTGGTACATTGCTCATAAGGAATGTACCAGTGGAAGTTTAGTAGAAGAGAAAGAACGAACATGATATATGTAAGCAGAATAATAAGCTGGTTAGGAAAAGCAAAGGAAAGAACAGATGAAGATTTTGGAAGAAAGCTGAGTGAAAGGTTTAGGGAAAATTAGAAACTGTACTGGAAGGAGGTGCGAAAAGGAAAGAGGCAGATATAAGAGTAGAAATGTAAATGTAAGAAGTAAGGAAAGGGAGTTGTTGAATCAAAAGGAGGAAGCGAAAGGAAGAAAGACAGAAAGAGTATTTTGAAGAACTGATGAATGTGGGAGGTGAGGCAGCAGATGTTACGTGCATGGATATGGAAGATGGAAGGAAGAGGATACAAGTGCAGGGGCTTATAGCAAGAAGGGAAGTGAAAAGGGTGATGAGATTGAAATTAGGAAAGGCAACTTAAGTGGATAGGGTTATGGCTGAAATGTTGAGGTATGGAGGAAAAAGTGTGAAGTGCATTTAATGTGTAATTTAGCATGGAAACAGAAGGATATCTCTCAGGATTGGGTGAAAGCAAATATTGTCAATTTATTCAAAGGAAGAGATGCTGAAGATATATGTAGCAGTTATAAGGGAATAGGTCTGTTGAGTGTACAGAGAAAAGTGCTTGCAAGTGCATTGACTGATAGAGTTATAGAAGTGACTGAATGCAGAATATGTGAGGGGTAAGGGGGTTTTAGTAAGGGAAGAGGATGTGTGGATAACATTTTTGCAGTGAGAATAACTGTGGAAAAGTATATAGCAAAAGGTAAGAAACTGATTGCAGCTGTTATGGACATGGAGAAAGCATATGAAAGAATTAAGTTTAATGCTTTATGGGATGTGTTAAGGATATATGGGGTAGGGGAACAGCTGTTAGATGGTGTGAAAGACTTTTTAGAAAGAATAGAGAGAAGCAAATGCACATGTAGAAATGGAAGGAGAGTTGAGCAAAAGTTCTGGTGTACAAGTAGGTGTGAAGCAGGGCTGTGATATGACTATATTTTTACGGGGAAACAGAAGGAGTCACGTGGGGAGTGCTCATGCTCCTCGAAGGCTCAGATTGGGTTGTCTAAATGTGTGTGGATGTAACCAAGACGAGAAAAAAGGAGAGATAGGTAGTATGTTTGAGGAAAGGAACCTGGATGTTTTGGCTCTGAGTGAAACAAAGCTCAAGGGTAAAGGGGAAAAGTGGTTTGGGAATGTCTTGGGAGTAAAGTCAGGGGTTAGTGAGAGGGCAAGAGCAAGGGAAGGAGTAGCACTACTCCTGAAACAGGAGTGGTGGGAGTATGTGATAGAGTGTAAGAAAGTAAACTCTAGATTGGTACAGGTAAAACTGAAAGTTGATGGAGAGAGATGGGTGATTATTGGTGCATATGTGCCTGGGCATGAGAAGAAAGATCATGAGAGGCAAGTGTTTTGGGAGCAGCTGACTGTGTTAGTGGTTTTGATGCAAGAGACCGGGTTATAGTGACGGGTGATTGGAATGCAAAGGTGAGTGATGTGGCAGTTGAGGGAATAATTGGTGTACATGGGGTGTTCAGTGTTGTAAATGGAAATGGTGAAGAGCTTGTAGATTTATGTGCTGAAAAAGGACTGGTGATTGGGAATATCTGGTTTACAAAGAGAGATATACATAAGTATACGTATATAAGTAGGAGACATGGCTAGAGAGCGTTATTGGATTATGTGTTAATTGATAGGCACAAAAAAGAGACATTTAGATGTTAATGTGCTGAGAGGTGCAACTGGAGGGATATCTGATCATTATCTTGTGGAGGCGAAAGTGAAGATTTGTAGAGGTTTTCAGAAAGGAAGAGGAAATGTTGGGGTGAAGAGAGTGGCGAGAGTAAGTGAGGTTGGGAAGGAGACTTGTGTGAGGAAGTACCAGGAGAGACTGAGTACAGAATGGAAAAAGGTGAGAACAAAGGACATAAGGGGAGTGAGGGAGGAATGGGATGTTTTTAGGGAAGCAGTGATGGCTTGCACAAAAGATGCTTGTGGCATGAGAAGTGTGGGAGGTGGGCGGATTAGAAAAGGTAGTGAGTGGTGGGATAAAGAAGTAAGATTATTAGTAAAAGAGAAGAGAGAGGCATTTGGACGATTTTTGCAAGGAAATAGTGCAAATGAGTGGGAGATGTATAAAAGAAAGAGGCAGGAGGTCAAGAGAAAGGTGCAAAAGGTGAAAAAGAGGGCAAATGAGAGTTGAGGTGAAAGAGTATCATTGAATTTTAGAGAGAATAAAAAGATGTTTTTTAAGGTGAATAAAGTGTGTAAGACAAGGGAACAATTGGGAACATCAGTGAAGGGGGCTAATGGGGAGGTGATAGCAAGTAATGGTGATGTGAGAAGGAGATGGAGTGAGTATTTTGAAGGTTTGTTGAATGTATTTGATGATAGAGTGGCAGATATAGGGTGTTTTGGTCGAGGTGGTGTGCAAAGTGAGAAGGTTAGGGAAAATGATTTGGTAAACAGAGAAGAGGTAGTAAAAGCTTTGCGGAAGATGAAAGTGGGCAAGGCAGAGGGTTTGGATGGTACTGCAGTGGAATTTCTTAAAAAAGAGGGTGTCTGTATTGTTGACTGGTTGGTAAGGTTATTCAATGTATGTATGACTCATGGTGAGGTGCTTGTGGATTGGCGGAATGCTTGCATAGTGCCATTGTACAAAGGCAAAGGGGATAAAAATGAGTGCTCAAATTACAGAGGTATAAGTTTGTTGAGTATTCCTGGGAAATTATATGGGAGGGTATTGATTGAGAGGGTGAAGGCATGAACAGAGCATCAGATTGGGGAAGAGTAGTGTGGTTTCAGAAGTGGTAGAGGATGTGTGGATCAGGTGTTTGCTTTGAAGAATGTATGTGAGAAATCCTTAGAAAAGCAAATGGATTTGTATGTAGCATTTATGGATCTGGAGAAGGCATATGATAGAGTTGATAGAGACGCTCTGTGGAAGGTATTAAGAATATATGGTGTGGGAGGCAAGTTGTTAGAAGCAGTGAAAAGTTTTTATCGAAGATGTAAGGCACGTGTACGTGTAGGAAGAGAGGAAAGTGATTGGTTCTCAGTGAATGATGGTTTGCGGCAGGGGTGTGTGATGTCTCCATGGTTGTTTAACTTGTTTATGGATGGGGTTGTTAGGAAGGTGAATGCAAGAGTTTTGGAAAGAGGAGCAATTATGCTGTCTGTTGTGGATGAGAGAGCTTGGGAAGTGAGTCAGTTGTTTGCTGATGATACATCGCTGGTGGCAGATTCATGTGGGAAACTGCAGAAGCTGGTGACTGAGTTTGGTAAAGTGTGTGAAAGAAGAAAGCTGAGAGTGAATATGAATAAGAACAAGGTTATTAGGTACAGTAGTGATGTGAGACAAGTCAACTGGGAGGTAAGTTTGAATGGAGAAAAACTGGAGGAAGTGAAGTATTTTAGATATCTGGGAGTGGATTTGGCATCAGATGGAACCATGGAAGCGGAAGTGAATCATAGGTTGGGGGAGGGGGCGAAAGTTCTGGGATCGTTGAAGAATGTTTGGAAGTCGAGAACATTATCTTGTAAAGCAAAAATGGGTATGTTTGAAGGAATAGTGGTTCCAACAATGTTATATGGTTGCGAGGCATGGGCTATGGATAGAGTTGTGCGGAGGAGGCTGGATGTGCTGGAAATGAGATGTTTGAGGACAATATGTGGTGTGAGGTGGTTTGATCGAGTAAGTAATAATAGGGTAAGAGATGTGTGGCAATAAAAAGAGTGTGGTTGAGAGAGCAGAAGAGGGTGTTTTGAAATGGTTTGGTCACATGGAGAGAATGAGTGAGGATAGATTGACCAAGAGAATAAATGTGTCAGAGGTGGAGGGAACGAGGAGAAGTGGGAGACCAAATTGGAGGTGGAAAGATGGAGTGAAAAGGATTTTGAGTGATTGGGGTCTGAACATGCAGGAGGGTGAAAGGCGTGCAAGGAATAGAGTGAATTGCAACGATGTGGTATGCCGGGGTCGACTTGCTGTCAGTGGATTGAACCAGGGCAAGTGAAGCGTCTGGAGTAAACCATGGAAAGTTGTGTGGGGCCTGGATGTGGAAAGGGAGCTGTGGTTTCAGTACATTATACATGAAAGCTAGAGACTGAGTGTGAACGAATGTGGCCTTTGTTGTCTTTTCCTAGCGCTACCTCGCAAGAGGTGAAAAAGAGGGCAAATTAGAGTTGGGGTGAGAGGGTATCAACAGATTGTAAGGAGAATAAAAAGATGTTTTGGAAGGAGGTAAATTAAGTGCGTAAGAGAAGAGAACAAATGGGAACATTGGTGAGTGTCGCAAATTGGAAGGTAATAACAAGTGATGGTGAAGTGAGTGGGAGGTGGAGTGAATATTTTGAAGGTTTGTTGAATGTGTTTGATGATAGAGTGGCAGATATAGGGTGTTTTGGTCAAGGTGGTTTGCGAAGTGAGAGGGTCAGGGAGAATGATTTGGTAAACAGAGAAGAGGTAGTGAAAGCTTTGTGGAAGATGAAAGGTGGCAAGGCAGTGGGTTTGGATGGTATTGCAGTGGAATTTGTTAAAGAAGAAGGTGACTGTGTTGTTGACTGGTTGGTGAGGATATTCACTGTATGTATGGTTCGTAATGAAGTGCCTGAGGATTGGCAGAATGCATGTATAGTGCCATTGTACAAAGGCGTAGGGGATATAGGTGAGTGTTCAAATTACAGAGGTATTGTTGAGTATTCCTGGGAAATTATATGGGAGGGTAATGACTGAGAGGGTTAAGGCATGTACATAGCACCAGATTGGGGAGGAGCAGTGTTGTTTTTTATAAGTGGTAGAGGATGTGTGGATCAGGTGTTTGCTTTGAAGAATGTATATGAGAAAAATATTTAGAAAAGCAGATGGATTTGTATGTAGCATATATGGATCTGGAAAAGGCATATGATAGGGTTCATAGAGATGCTCTGTAGAATGTCTTAAGGGTATATGGTGTGGTAGGTAAGTTGCTAGAAGCAGTGAAAAGTTTTTATCGAGGATGTAAGGCATATGTACGAGTAGGAAGAGAGGAAAGTGAGTGGTTCCCAGTGAAAGTAAGTTTGCAGCAGGAATGTGTGATGTCTCCATGGCTGTTTAATTTGTTTATGGATTGGGTTGTTAGGGAGGTGAATGGAAGAGTTTTGGGTAGAGGGGTAAGAATGCAGTTTGTTGTGGATGAGAGGGCTTGGGAAGTGTCAGTTGTTGTTCACTGATGGTACAGTGCTGGTGGCTGATTCGGGTGAGAATCAGCAAAAGTTGGTGACAGTTTGGTAGAGTGTGTGAAAGAAGAAAGCTGAGAGTAAATGTGAATAAGAGCTAGGTTATTAGGTTCAGTAGGGTTGAGGGACAAGTGAATTGGGAGATAAGTTTGATTGGAGTAAAACTGGAGGAAGTGCAGTGTTTTAGATATCTGGGAATGGATTTAGCAGCAGATGGAACCATGGAAGCAGAAGTGAGTCTCAGGGTGGGGAAGAGGGCAAAGGTTCTGGGAGCATTGAAGAATGTGTGGAAGGCAAGAACATTATCTTGGAGAGCAAAAATGGGTATGTTTGAAGGAATAGTAGTTACAACAATGTTATATGGTTCTGAGGCATTGGCGATAGATAGAGTTGTGCAGAGGTGAGGTTTCGGTGCATTACACATGACAGCTAGAGACTGTGTGTGAACGAATGTGGCCTTTGTTGTCTTTTTCTATCGCTACCTTGTGCACGTGCGGGGGAGGGGGGTGTCATTTTATGTGTGGCAGGGTGGCGACAGTAATGAATAAAGGAAGCAGGTATGAATTATGTACATGTGTTTATATGTATATGTCTGTGTATGTATGTACACATATATACATTGAAATGTATAGGTATGTATATGTGAATTTTTGGATGTGTGTTTATATATATGTGTATGTGGGTGGGTTGAGCCATTCTTTTGTCTGTTTCCTTGTGCTACCTCGCTAATGTGGGAGACAGCGATGGTGTATAATCAATAAGATAAAATATATATATTTTATATCATTATACTTTGTCGATGTCTCCCGCGTTAGCGAGATAATGCAGGGAAACAGAGGAAAGAATCTCCCAACCAACCCACATACACATGTATGTACTAGACATCCATAGACCCACATGTACATACCTATACATTTTAACCTATACTTATATATACATACATAGACTTATACATATATACACATGTACCTAATTCATACTTGCTGCCTTTATTCATTTCCGTCGTCTCCCCACCACACATGAAATAGCAAACCCCCTCCCCCGTGAGGTAGCGCTAGGAAAGGACAGAAGGCCACATTCGTTCACACTCAGTCTCGAGCTGTCATGTGTAATACACCGAACCATAAATGCCCATACAAACATATATACACACATATAGATACATATACAGAGACATATACCTATATACACATGTACATATTCGTGCTTGCTTGCCTTCATCCATTCCTGCCACTACCCCGCCACACAGGAAATCACATCGCTACCCCACACTTCAGCAAGTTAGCGCTAGGAAAACAAAGAATGCCACATTCCTTCACACTCATTCTTTAGCTGTCATGTGTAATGCACCAAAACCACAGTTCCCCAACCACTTCCAGGCCCCACAGGACTTTCTTTGGTTTATCTCGGACACTTCACATGCCCTGATTCAGTCTTTTGATGGCATGTCAACCCCAGTATATCACATCATTACAATTCACTCTATTCCATGCATGCCTTTCACACCTGCATCTTCAGGCCCCAATTGTCAAAAAGTTATTCACTCCATTCTCCTGCTTCTCCTTGTTTCCTCCACTTCTGACACATATAACCTCTTTGTAAACCTTTCCTCACTCATTCTTTCCATATGACCAAACTATTTCAACACACCTGCTCTCTCTACCAACCAATGAGTTGAAGGTAAGAGAAATGAATAACTTTGAAGTGCTTAAATACTTGGAACAATTAAATCCCAACAAATACAGTGGTCCAGATAACTTAGCTCCAAGATTTTAAGAGAGGTCATGATACATCTGATATATCCCATAACAATAGTATTCAACAAATCTCTGTTGGATGGACATACACGTCCTTACACGCAAATATACATACCTATACATCTCAGTGTATACATATATATATATATATACACACAGACATATCCATATATACACATGTACATAATTCATACTGTCTGCCTTTATTCATTCCCGTCGCCACCCCGCCACACATGAAATAACAACCCCCTCCCCCCTTATGTGCTCAAGGTAGCGCTAGGAAAAGACAACAAAGGCCACCTTCGTTCACACTCAGTCTCTAGCTGTCATGTAATAATGCACCGAAACCACAGCTCCCTATCCACATCCAGGCCCCACAGAACTTTCCATGGTTTACCCCAGACACTTCACATGCCCTGATTCAATCCATTGACAGCACGTCGACCCCGGTATACCAGATCAATCCAATTCACTCTATTCCTTGCCCGCCTTTCACCCTCCTGCATGTTCAGGCCCCGATCACTCAAAATCTTTTTCACTCCATCTTTCCACCTCCAATTTGGTCTCCCACTTCTCCTCGTTCCCTCCACCTCCGACATATATATCCTCTTGGTCAATCTTTCCTCACTCATTCTCTCCATGTGCCCAAACCATTTCAACACACCCTCTTCTGCTCTCTCAACCACACTCTTTTTATTTCCACACATCTCTCTTACCCTTACATTACTTACTCGATCAAACCACCTCACACACATATTGTCCTCAAACATCTCATTTCCAGCACATCCACCCTCCTGTGCACTACTCTATCCATAGCCCACGCCTTGCAACCTTACAACATTGTTGGAACTACTATTCCTTCAAACATAGCCATTTTTGCTTGCGGAGATAATATTCTCGACTTCCACACATTCTTCAAGGCTCCCAGGATTTTTGCCCCCTCCCCCACCCTATGATTCACTTCCGCTTCCATGTTTCCATCCGCTGCCAGATCCACTCCCAGATATCTAAAACACTTTACTTCCTCCAGTTTTTCTCCATTCAGGCCCTGATTGCTCAGAATCTTTTTCACTCCATCTTTCCACCTCCAATTTGGTCTCCCACTTCTCCTTGTTCCCTCCACCTCTGACACATATATCCTCTTTGTCAATCTTTCCTCACTCATTCTCTCCATGTGACCATTTCAATACACCCTCTTCTGCTCTCTCAACCACACTTTTTTTATTACCACACATCTCTCTTACCTTTTCATTCCTTACTCGATCCAACCACCTCACACCACATATTGTCCTCATATATCTCATTTCTAACACATCCACCCTCCTCTGCACAACCCTATCTATAGCCCATGCCTCACAACCATATAACATTGTTGGAACGACTGTTCCTTCAAACATACCCCATTTGCTTTCCAAGATAGTTTTCTTGCCTTCCACATATTCTTCAATGCTCCCAGAACCTTCGTCCCCTCCCCCACCCTGTGACTCACTTCCGCTTTCATGGTCCCATCCGCTGCCAAATCCACTCCCAGATATCTAAAACACTTCGCTTCCCCCAGTTTTTCTCCATTCAAACTTACCTCCCAATTGACTTGTCCCTCAACCCTACTGGACCTGATATCCTTGCTCTTATTCACATTTACTCTCAGCTTTCTTCTTGCCCACACTTTACCAAACTCAGTCACAAGCTTCTGCACTTTCTCACCAGAGCCAGCCACCAGTGCTGTATCATCAGCGAACAACAACTGACACTTCCCACGTCCTCTCATCCACAACAGACTGCATACTTGCCCCTCTACCCAAAACTCTTGCATTCACCTCCCTAACAACCCCATCCATAAACAAATTAAACAGCCATGGGGACATCATGCACCCCTGCTGCAAACCAACATCTACTGGGAACCAATCACTTTCCTCTCTTCCTACACATACACATGCCTTACATCCTCGATGAAAACTTTTCACAACTTCTAACAACCTGCCTCTCACACCATATACTCTTACTACCTTCAACAGAGCATCTCTATCAACTCTATCATATGCCTTTCTCCAGATCCATAAATGCTACATACAAATCCATTTGCTTTTCTAAGTATTTCTCACACATTTTTCAAGGCAAACACCTGATCCACACATCCTCTACCACTTCTGAAACCACACTGCTCTTCCCCAATCTGATGCTCTGTACATGCCTTCACCCTCTCAGTCAATACCCTCCCATATGATTTCCCAAAAATACTCAACAAACTTTTTTTTATTATACTTTGTCGCTGTCTCCCGCGTTTGCGAGGTAGCGCAAGGAAACAGACGAAAGAAATGGCCCAACCCCCCCCCCCCATACACATGTATATACATACGTCCACACACGCAAATATACATACCTACACAGCTTTCCATGGTTTACCCCAGACGCTTCACATGCCCTGCTTCAATCCACTGACAGCACGTCAACCCCGGTATACCACATCGCTCCAATTCACTCTATTCCTTGCCCTCCTTTCACCCTCCTGCATGTTCAGGCCCCGATCACACAAAATCTTTTTCACTCCATCTTTCCACCTCCAATTTGGTCTCCCTCTTCTCCTTGTTCCCTCCACCTCCGACACATATATCCTCTTGGTCAATCTTTCCTCACTCATCCTCTCCATGTGCCCAAACCACTTCAAAACACCCTCTTCTGCTCTCTCAACCACGCTCTTTTTATTTCCACACATCTCTCTTACCCTTACGTTACTCACTCGATCAAACCACCTCACACCACACATTGTCCTCAAACATCTCATTTCCAGCACATCCATCCTCCTGCGCACAACTCTATCCATAGCCCACGCCTCGCAACCATACAACATTGTTGGAACCACTATTCCTTCAAACATACCCATTTTTGCTTTCCGAGATAATGTTCTCGACTTCCACACATTCTTCAAGGCCCCCAGGATTTTCGCCCCCTCCCCCACCCTATGATCCACTTCCGCTTCCATGGTTCCATCCGCTGGCAGATCCACTCCCAGATATCTAAAACACTTCACTTCCTCCAGTTTTTCTCCATTCAAACTCACCTCCCAATTGACTTGACCCTCAACCCTACTGTACCTAATAACCTTGCTCTTATTCACATTTACTCTTAACTTTCTTCTTCCACACACTTTTCCAAACTCAGTCACCAGCTTCTGCAGTTTCTCACATGAATCAGCCACCAGCGCTGTATCATCAGCGAACAACAACTGACTCACTTCCCAAGCTCTCTCATCCCCAACAGACTTCATACTTGCCCCTCTTTCCAAAACTCTAGCATTTACCTCCCTAACAACCCCATCCATAAACAAATTAAACAACCATGGAGACATCACACACCCCTGCCGCAAACCTACATTCACTGAGAACCAATCACTTTCCTCTCTTCCTACACGTACACATGCCTTACATCCTCGATAAAAACTTTTCACTGCTTCTAACAACTTGCCTCCCACACCATATATTCTTAATATTAAACCTTCCACAGAGCATCTCTATCAACTCTATCATATGCCTTCTCCAGATCCATAAATGCTACATACAAATCCATTTACTTTTCTAAGTATTTCTCACATACATTCTTCAAAGCAAACACCTGATCCACACATCCTCTACCACTTCTGAAACCACACTGCTCTTCCCCAATCTGATGCTCTGTACATGCCTTCACCCTCTCAATCAATACCCTCCCATATAATTTACCAGGAATACTCAACAAACTTATACCTCTGTAATTTGAGCACTCACTCTTATCCCCTTTGCCTTTGTACAATGGCACTATTCACGCATTCCGCCAATCCTCAGGCACCTCACCATGAGTCATACATACATTAAATAACCTTACCAACCAGTCAACAATACAGTCACCCCCTTTTTTAATAAATTCCACTGCAATACCATCCAAACCCGCTGCCTTGCCGGCTTTCATCTTCCGCAAAGCTTTCACTACCTCTTCTCTGTTTACCAAATCATTTTCCCTAACCCTCTCACTTTGCACACCACCTCGACCAAAACACCCTATATCTGCCACTCTATCATCAAACACATTCAACAAACCTTCAAAATACTCACTCCATCTCCTTCTCACATCACCACTACTTGTTATCACCTCCCCACTTGCGCCCTTCACCGAAGTTCCCATTTGCTCCCTTGTCTTACACACTTTATTTACCTCCTTCCAGAACATCTTTTTATTCTCCCTAAAATTTAATGATACTCTCTCACCCCAACTCTCATTTGCCCTTTTTTTCACCTCTTGCACCTTTCTCTTGACCTCCTGTCTCTTTCTTTTTTAAACTCCCACTCAATTGCATTTTTTCCCTGCAAAAATCGTCCAAATGCCTCTCTCTTCTCTTTCACTAATACTCTTACTTCTTCATCCCACCACTCACTACCCTTTCTAATCAACCCACCTCCCACTCTTCTCATGCCACAAGCATCTTTTGCGCAATCCATCACTGATTCCCTAAATACATCCCATTCCTCCCCCACTCCCCTTACTTCCATTGTTCTCACCTTTTTCCATTCTGTACTCAGTCTCTCCTGGTACTTCCTCACACAGGTCTCCTTCTCAAGCTCACTTACTCTCACCACCCTCTTCACCCCAACATTCACTCTTCTTTTCTGAAAACCCATACAAATCTTCACCATAGCCTCCACAAGATAATGATCAGACATCCCTCCAGTTGCACCTCTCAGCACATTAACATCCAAAAGTCTCTCTTTCGCACGCCTGTCAATTAACATGTAATCCAATAACGCTCTCTGGCCATCTCTCCTACTTACATAAGTATACTTATGTATATCTTGCTTTTTAAACCAGGTATTCCCAATCATCAGTCCTTTTTCAGCACATAAATCTACAAGCTCTTCACCATTTCCATTTACAACACTGAACACCCCATGTATACCAATTATTCCCTCAACTGCCACATTACTCACCTTTGCATTCAAATCACCCATCATTATGACCCGGTCTCGTGCATCAAAACCACTAACACACTCATTCAGCTGCTCCCAAAACACTTGCCTCTCTTGATCTTTCTTCTCATGCCCAGGTGCATATGCACCAATAATCACCCACCTCTCTCCATCAACTTTCAGTTTTACCCATATTAATCGAGAATTTACTTTCTTACACTCTATCACATACTCCCACAACTCCTGTTTCAGGAGTATTGCTACTCCTTCCCTTGCTCTTGTCCTCTCACTAACCCCTGACTTCACTCCCCAGACATTCCCAAACCACTCTTCCCCTTTACCCTTGAGCTTCGTTTCACTCAGAGCCAAAACATCCAGGTTCCTTTCCTCAAACATACTACCTATCTCTCCTTTTTTCACATCTTGGTTACATCCACACACATTTAGGCACCCCACTCTGAGCCTTCGAGGAGGATGAGCACTCCCCGCGTGACTCCTTCTTCTGTTTCCCATTTTAGAAAGTTAATACAAGGAGGGGAGGATTTCTGGCCCCCCGCTCCCGTCCCCTCTAGTCGCTTTCTACGACACGCGAGGAATACGTGGGAAGTATTCTTTCACCCCTATCCCCAGGGATAATATACATATATATATACATATACACACACACACACATACACATACATACGCACTCAACAAACTTATACCTCTATAATTTGAACACTCACCTTTATCCCCTTTGACTATGTACAGTGGCACTATGCATGCATTCCGCCAATCCTCAGGCACCTCACCATGAGTCATACATACATTAAATATCCTCAAGAACCAGTCAACAACAAAGTCCACCCCTTTTTTAATAAATTCCACTGCAATACCATCCAAACCTGCCGCCTTACTGGCTTTCATCTTCTGCAAAGCTTTCACTACCTCTTCTGTGTTTACTAAAACATTCTCCCTTACCCTTTCACTTTGCACACCACCTCAACCAAAACAAAATCTGCCACTCTAACACCTAATACATTCAACAAACCTTCAAAATACTCACTCCATCTCCTCACATCACCACTGCTTGTTATTACGTCCCCATTAGCCCCTTCACTGATGTTCCCATTTGTTCTCTTGTCTTTTTTTTTTTTTTTTTATACTTTGTCGCTGTCTCCCGCGTTTGCGAGGTAGCGCAAGGAAACAGACGAAAGAAATGGCCCAACCCCCCCCATACACATGCACATACACACGTCCACACACGCAAATATACATACCTACACAGCTTTCCATGGTTTACCCCGGACGCTTCACATGCCTTGATTCAATCCACTGACAGCACGTCAACCCCTGTATACCACATCGCTCCAATTTACTCTATTCCTTGCCCTCCTTTCACCCTCCTGCATGTTCAGGCCCCGATCACACAAAATCCTTTTCACTCCATCTTTCCACCTCCAATTTGGTCTCCCTCTTCTCCTCGTTCCCTCCACCTCCGACACATATATACTCTTGGTCAATCTTTCCTCACTCATTCTCTCCATGTGCCCAAACCATTTCAAAACACCCTCTTCTGCTCTCTCAACCACGCTCTTTTTATTTCCACACATCTCTCTTACCCTTATGTTACTTACTCGATCAAACCACCTCACACCACACATTGTCCTCAAACATCTCATTTCCAGCACATCCATCCTCCTGCGCACAACTCTATCCATATATATATATATTTTTTTTTTTTTTCTTTTTTTTTTATACTTTGTCGCTGTCTCCCGCGTTTGCGAGGTAGCGCAAGGAAACAGACGAAGGAAATGGCCCAACCCCCCCCCCCCATACACATGTACATACACACGTCCACACACGCAAATATACATACCTACACAGCTTTCCATGGTTTACCCCAGACGCTTCACATGCCTTGCTTCAATCCACTGACAGCACGTCAACCCCTGTATACCACAAGACTCCAATTCACTCTATTTCTTGCCCTCCTTTCACCCTCCTGCATGTTCAGGCCCCGATCACACAAAATCTTTTTCACTCCATCTTTCCACCTCCAATTTGGTCTCCCTCTTCTCCTCGTTCCCTCCACCTCCGACACATATATCCTCTTGGTCAATCTCTCCTCACTCATTCTCTCCATGTGCCCAAACCATTTCAAAACACCCTCTTCTGCTCTCTCAACCACGCTCTTTTTATTTCCACACATCTCTCTTACCCTTACGTTACTTACTCGATCAAACCACCTCACACCACACATTGTCTTACGCACTTTATTTACCTCCTTCCAAAACTTTTTTTTATATTTATTTATTATACTTTGTTGCTGTCTCCCATGTTAGCGAGGTAGCACAAGGAAACAGACAAAAAGAATGGCCCAACCCACCCATATACACATGTATATACATACACGTCCACACACGCACATATACATACCTATACATCTCAACGTATACATACACATACACACACACACACACACATACACATATATACATATGTACATATTTTATACTGTTTGCCCTTATTCATTCCCATTGCCACCCCGCCACACATGAAACGACAACCCCTTACCCCACATGTGCGCAAGGTACCGCTAGGAAAAGACAACAAAGGCCACATTCGTTCGCACTCACTCTCTACCTGTCATGTATAATGCATCGAAACAACAGCTCCCTTTCCACATCCAGGCCCCACAAAACTTTCCATGGTTTACTCCAGACGCTTCACTTGCCCTGGTTCAATCCATTGATAGCACGTCGACCCCGGTATACCATATCATTCCAATTCACTCTATTCCTTGCACGCTTTTCACCCTCCTGCTTGTTCAGGCACTGATCACTCAAAATCTTTTTCACTCCATCTTTCCACCTCTAATTTGGTCTCCCACTTCTCCTCATTCCCTCCACCTCTGATACATATATCCTCTTTGTCAATCTTTTCTCACTCATTCTCTCTGTGACCAAACCATTTCGAAACACCCTCTTCTGCTCTCTCAACCACACTTTTTTTCTTACCACACATCTCTCTTACCTTTTCATTACTTACTTGATCAAACCTCCTTACACCACATATTGTCCTCAAACAACTCATTTCCAGCACATCCACCCTCCTCCGCACAACTCTATCTATAGACCACGCCTTGCAACCATATAACATTGTTGGAACCATTATTCCTTCAGACATACCCATTTTTGCTTTCTAAGATAACGTTCTCGACTTCCACACATTTTTCAACGCTCCCAGAACTTTCGCCCCGTCCCCCACCCTATGATTCATTTACGCTTCCATGGTTCCATCCACTGCCAAATCCACTTCCAGATATCTAAAACACTTCACATCCTCCAGTTTTTCTCCATTCAAACTTACCTCCCAATTGACTTGTCCCTCAACCCTACTGTACCTAATAACCTTGCTCATATTCACATTCACTCTCAGCTTTCTTCTTTCACACACTTTACCAAACTCAGTCACCAGCTTCTGCAGTTTCACATGTGAATCAGCCACCAGCACTGTATCATCAGCGAACAACAACTGACTCACTTCCCAAGCTCTCTCATCCACAACAGACTGCTTACTTGCCCCTCTTTCCAAAACTCTTGCATTCATCTCCCTAACAACCCCATCCATAAACAAATTAAACAACCATGGAGACATCACACACCCCTGCCGCAAACCAACATTCACTGAGAACCAATCACTTTCCTCTCTTCCTACAAGTACACATGCCTTACATCCTCTATAAAAACTTTTCACTGCTTCTAACAACTTACCTCCCATGCCATATATTCTTAATACCTTCCACAGAGCATCTCTATCAACTCTATCATATGCCTTCTCCAGATCCATAAATGCTACATACAAATCCATTTGCTTTTCTAAGTATTTCTCACATACATTCTTCAAAGCAAACACCTGATCCACACATCCTCTACCACTTCTGAAACCACACTGCTCTTCCCCAGTCTGATACCTCTGTAATTTGAGCACTCACTTTTATCCCCTTTGCCTTTGTACAATGGCACTATGCAAGCATTCCGCCAATCCTCGGGCACCTCACCATGAGTCTTACATACATTAAATAACCTTACCAACCAGTCAACAATTCAGTCACCCCCTTTTTTTAATAAACTCCACTGCAATACCATCCAAACCTGCTGCCTTGCCGGCTTTCATCTTCCACAAAGCTTTTACTACCTCTTCTCTGTTTACCAAATCATTCTCCCACACCCTCTCACCTTGCACACCACCTCAACCAAAACACCCTATACCTGCCACTCTGTCATCAAATACATTCAACAAACCTTCAAAATACTCACTCTATCTCCTTCTCACATCACCACTACTTGTTATCACCTCCCCATTAGCCCCCTTCACTGATGTTCCCTTTTGTTTCCTTGTGTTACGAACCTTATTTATTTTTTTCCAAAACATCTTTTTATTCTCCCTAAAATCTAATGATGCTCTCTCATCCCAACTCTCATTTGCCCTCTTTTTCACCTCTTGCACCTTTCTCTTGACTTCCTGCTTCTTTCTTTTAAACATCTCCCAGTCATTTGCATTATTTCCCTGCAAAAATTGTCCAAATACCTTTCTCTTCTCTTTCGCTAATAATCTTACTTCTTTATCCCACCACTCACTACCCTTTCTAATCTGCCCACCTCCCACGCTTCTCATGCCACAAGCATCTTTTGCGCAAGCCATCACTGCTTCCCTAAATACATCCCATTCCTCCCCCACTCCTCTTACATCCTTTTACTCTCCTTAGAATTTAATGATACTCTCTCACCCCAACTCTCATCTGCCCTCTTTTTCACCTCTTATACCTTTCTCTTGACTTCTTGCCTCTTTCTTTTATACATCTCCAAGTCATTTGCACTATTTCCCTGCAAAAATCGTTCAAATGTCTTTATCTTCTCTTTCACTAATAATTTTACTTCTTCATCCCACCACTCACTAGCCTTTCTAATCTGCCCACCTCCCATGCTTCTCATGCCTAGAGCATCTTTTGCACAAGCCATTGCTGCTTCCCTAAATACATCCCAATCCTCCCCACTCCCCTTACCTCCTTTGCTCTCACCTTTTTCCATTCTACACTCAGTCTCTCCTGGTACTTCCTTCCCTAGCTCTCTTACTCTCACCACTCTCTTCACCCCAACAGTCTCTCTTTTTTTCTGAAGACCGCTACAGATCTTCACTTTCACCTCTAGAAGATAATGATCAGACATCCCTCCAGTTGCACCTCTCAGCACATTAACATCCCAAAGTCTCTCTTTCATACGTCTATCAATTAAAATGTAATCCAATGATGCTCTTTGGCTATCTCTCCTACTTACATATGTATACTTATGTATATCTCTCATTTTAAACCAGCTATTCCCAATCATGTGTCCTTTTTCAGCTCACAAATCTGCAAGCTCCTCACCATCTCCATTTACAACACTGAAGACCCCATGTGCACCAATTATTCCCTCAACTGCCACATTACTCAGCTTTGCATTGAAATCACCAATCACTATAACTCAGTCTCATGCATCAAAACTGCTAACACACTCACTCAGCTGCTCCCAAAACACTTGTCCCTCATGATCTTTTGTCTCATGCCCAGGTGTATAGGCACCTATGATCACCCATCTTTTTCCATCCACTTTCAGTTTTACCCATATCAATCTAGAGTTTACTTTCTTACACTCTTATCACACTCCCATCACTCCTGTTTCAGGGTTATTGCTACTCCTTCTTTTGCTCTTGTCCTTTCACAAACCCCTGACTTTACTCCCAAAACATTCCCAAACCACTCTTCCCTTTTACCCTTGAGGTTCTTTTCTCTCCTTTTTTCTCATCTTGGTTATTTCCACACACATTTAGGTGCCCCAATCTGAGCCTCTGAGGAGGATGAGCACTGCCCACATGACTCCTTCTGTTTCCCTTTTTAGAAGGTTAAAATACAGGGAGGGGAGGGTTTCTAGCCCCTCACACCGGTCCCCTTTAGTCGCCTTGTACAACACGCGGGGAATGCATGGGAAGTATTCTTTCTCCCCTATCCCCAGGGATAGGGGAAAATATGTATCTATAAATTTTTATCACTCCATTGTAGGTGAGGAGGGTATTTAGGCTGCAGGTCCAAACATCCGTACTGATGAGAGGAGTAACACTTTTGTATTTCATATAAAGTTTTGTATATAAAGCTTTCATTTTCTTTTCTCTTACTTTTTTAATGTAGATAATTTCTTTGATAATGTTTGGTGAAATAGAAGCTCAGAAGCTCTAGTAAAAGGTCAAGAGGATTCACATCTTCATGTTTATATTAACCATGCTTCATTCACTTATCATATGTCTGCATAACATCAGGAGTTGCATAAAGTCATAATTGGGGATATTTTTTTTTTTCCTTTTAGAATACTATGGGGCTGATTCTATTATCTTTTTTGAAGTATTCCCATGTCTAAGATTTTAGGTCTACAGTATGTCATGGTCCAGATTTTCTTGATTTTTAGGTCTGCAGTTTGGTATGGTTCAGATTTTCTTCCTTTTTTTTTTTGAAAAAGGGATTAGTGAAATGGCATTCTTCCAGCTTTAGAAATTTTTCACAGATAATTGATTTTTAACAAGACAGCAGGTTTCACAAAAACGGAAACAATTTTTTCATGTAAAATGCGCCAGCATTCCTTTGAGCTTCACATGATGTACTTAGATGGAATAAATGTACGGTGCTTTCTTATCTCTCCTCACAACTTTATTTCAGCACATTAAAAGAACTGGATGGGTCCTTCGCAATGTGAGTGAACCAGAAACTATATCTGGTCACATGTATCGCATGGCTATCATGTCATTTCTTCTGGATGAAGATGATGATGTGAACAGGGACAGGTGAGAATTTCTGTTTTACAGTAAAGCAGCAGTCACTTTTCTGAACTAACAAATCTATTAAACCTTAAACAGCAGCATTGCCTCCATGATCCATCTCTATATCTATAATAGAAAAAACTTCCATTACAGAATGTCATTATTCTTTGTTAAAGAAGTAACCAGAAAGTAATATACTTTCCTCTATATTACTGTGACAGGTTCTTGAGAACCTATGCTAGTGGCACAGGTGCTCATTATCTATGTCAACATGAGATGTGATGATTAGTTTTGGCTTTTGTTCCATGTGTAAGTGATTCTCTATATACACCTAATCTATCTGTCAATCTGTATCTCTGATGCCCATTCCTTCCAGGAACTCCTGTCAAGGAGATGGCCACTGAAAAAGGGGTTCCATGTATCCACGTCCTTCTATGCCTCCCTTGCATACACCATTCCACGCATTCTTCCACCATTTCTCTCCCCTCATAACTTTTGCACTCTATATCCCCATGTCACATTTTTTCTTATTCTTATCTTTCTGTCGTATACTCTCCTTGTAAACTCCCCAGTTGCATTTTTTCCACATGCCCAAACCACCTTAGGACCCCTACCACCTCACAGTTCATTCCTTTTGCATTCCCTACCATACCAAATCTCTCGTACACCTCTTCATTTCTTTCTTCGTTACATCTAGTCATACCACTTGCTCTTCTGATGTAGCTCATTTCCATAGTCTAGATTCTTCCCTTCTGTGACTTATTCCATGTGCATGTTTCAGCTGCATAGGCCTGGGTCAGGAGGATTATGCTGTCCCTTAATCTGTACTTCACTTCCATAGTTACACATAAACTCTTTATTATTCTGATAAAGGACCCAGTGACTTCTATGCTTTCCTTTTTTCTTTCTTATCTCTCTTTCCACTCCAAACTTACCCAAGATAGCTCCTGAATACTTAAATTTTGTCAACTCTTCAATCTTTCTCCCCCATATTTATAACACTGTCTCATACACTTTCTTCTCTCACTCTATAGGACTATGCAAAATTAATACTTTCACTCTGTTTCCTTTCAGACACCTTTCTCAACTCAGAAATCTAATGCACACATCCCCTACCTTTCCTAAAAGCCCCTTGGTCCTCACTTATTCTGCATTCACTTACTTCCATCACTCTTATCAGTCAACATTCTTCAGTACACATTTCCTGATATATTTAACTGACTTATTAATGACTACATACATCCTTAGCACCTTTTCATTTGAATATAGGAACATTACTAACTTTCACCCAGTCATCAGGTACATCCCTCTGCTTTGTTACTTAATTACACATCAGATTAATCATCTGTCACATTTCCATCACCATACTTGAACAATTCAGCTATAATCCTTTCCACTCCAAGTGCCTTTGCTACCTTCCATCTCATTATTGCCCTTTTTACTTCCTTTCTTGCCATAGGCCTCTGCACTTGTATCTTCCTTCCATCCATATCCTCTTCCTTCCATCCTCCATATCCATACATGTAACAACTGCTTCCTTACTTTCTCCCACATTCATTATTCTTTCAGAATACTCTTTCCATCTTTCTTTCAATTTCTCCGTTTGATTCAAGAACTCCTCTGTCTTACTTCTCACATTTACATTTTCACTCTTGCATCCACCTATTTCTGTTTTCACCTCATTACAATTTCCTATTTTCCCCAAACTTTTCACTCAGCCTTTTTCTAAAATCTTCATCTTCTCTTTCTTTGCTCTCCTTTATCAGCTTCTTATCATACCTCTTACACATATTATATTCTTCCCTATGTATCTGCTAAACTTCTCCTGGTAAAATGATTTTGAGCAATCCATCATTTGCCTTTTTTTCTCTTCCACAGCATTTCTAATCTTTTCCATTCACCATATATTTCCCCTTTTATTCCTATATCTCACAACCTTTTATCCAACTTCTAATAATGTAGCCTTTAACAGTTTTTCTATGACCATATTAACACCTCATTCATATGTGACTGCAACCTTGTATCTAAACTTTCTGTCACCTCTCTTTCATACTCCTCCATGTAATCTATCTGATTCATGTTCTTGCTTCCCAACACTTTGATTATCCAACCTTCCTTGCACCTTTCCTCCACTTCTCTCTGATCTTTACCTCCACTTGAAATACAAAATGGTTAGATTCTCCAAAGAATCCTCTCACAACTCTAGCATCTAGCACGACCTTTCTCAACCTTTCTTTCTATCTGTTTATATTTCTGACACCTGTTCCAACTGGAACTCCCTCAAGGGGGTGGCCATGGCAACAGAGTCTCCATAACTAGTTAACTCCAGTGCCGCTTCTTACCTTTAGTGCCTTCCCCTTAACAGGCCACTGGCAGAGGGCAACTCTAGCACAGTGTTTGCAGAGGCTCCTGCTTAATGCTCCTGCCTGAATGTTCCTACTCCACTCTTAGTTCTCACTATACTGTGCAAGATATCCATATTTACTTTTTTTCTCCTAGCCAAACTTATATGCACTTAAGATTCACATCCATCCATGAGTTGGCAAAAGCATCCCTGTATGCAGCCTTCCATCCACAGCTAAATAGTCAGTCAATCCCTTTTGTCCTTTTCTTCCATCATTTCTCATCCACATGTAACTTTGGGTCATCTTGTGCTGAAAAAAGGTGTTTGCAAGGAATAGACCCTTCTTACCACAGACATTCAAAAGATATCTTCCATTCCCATTTCCAGCAGGCATCTCGCATTTACCAGTTTGCCAGTTTCCTCACATGCCATGCATTCATGTCACCCATTACAACCACTCTCTCCTCCTTGAGACCACTTACACATTATTCAAATTCCTCCAGAAATCTTTATTTCATCCTCACAGATGAACATACACATACCTATGAATACTTCACATTTCTAATCTTTCCTTTCATCCATAATATTCTTGATCCATTCTCTTCATGCTCAGTGACATTTTCCAAAACTCTTGGTGATAATACAGTTGTACATACAATAGTTCTCATCATATTGATACAGTGGTCAAATTGATGAGAACTACTATTGACGTTTGTGTAAATAAATTATACATTTCCTTTTTCCATAGCCAGAGGTTGAACCATTATGTAACATCCATTTTTTCATTTCATTTCAAGCTAGAAGTTTCAGTTTTCTAAATTGCTTCTTACATTTTTCATATGTATATATATGTACCTACCTCGCAAACACGGGAGACAGCGACAAAGTATAATAAAAAAAAATAATATATATATGTATGTGTGTGTGTGTGTATATGTGTGTGTGTATGTGTGTGTGTGTGTATATATGTATATATTTATATTTATTATACTTTGTCGCTGTCTCCCGCGTTTGCGAGGTAGCGCAAGGAAACAGACGAAAGAAATGGCCCAACCCCCCCCCCCCATACACATGTATATACATACGTCCACACACGCAAATATACATACCTACACAGCTTTCCATGGTTTACCCCAGACGCTTCACATGCCTTGATTCAATCCACTGACAGCACGTCAACCCCGGTATACCACATCGCTCCAATTCACTCTATTCCTTGCCCTCCTTTCACCCTCCTGCATGTTCAGGCCCCGATCACACAAAATCTTTTTCACTCCATCTTTCCACCTCCAATTTGGTCTCCCTCTTCTCCTTGTTCCCTCCACCTCCGACACATATATCCTCTTGGTCAATCTTTCCTCACTCATCCTCTCCATGTGCCCAAACCACTTCAAAACACCCTCTTCTGCTCTCTCAACCACGCTCTTTTTATTTCCACACATCTCTCTTACCCTTACGTTACTCACTCGATCAAACCACCTCACACCACACATTGTCCTCAAACATCTCATTTCCAGCACATCCATCCTCCTGCGCACAACTCTATCCATAGCCCACGCCTCGCAACCATACAACATTGTTGGAACCACTATTCCTTCAAACATACCCATTTTTGCTTTCCGAGATAATGTTCTCGACTTCCACACATTTTTCAAGGCCCCCAGAATTTTCGCCCCCTCCCCCACCCTATGATCCACTTCCGCTTCCATGGTTCCATCCGCTACCAGATCCACTCCCAGATATCTAAAACACTTCACTTCCTCCAGTATATATGTATATATATATATATATTATCCCTGGGGATAGGGGTGAAAGAATACTTCCCATGCATTCCTCGCGTGTCGTAGAAAGCGACTAGAGGGGACGGGAGCGGGGGGCCAGAAATCCTCCCCTCCTTGTATTTTTTAACTTTCTAAAATGGGAAACAGAAGAAGGAGTCACGCGGGGAGTGCTCATCCTCCTCGAAGGCTCAGATTGGGGTGCCTAAATGTGTGTGGATGTAACCAAGATGTGAAAAAAGGAGAGATAGGTAGTATGTTTGAGGAAAGGAACCTGGATGTTTTGGCTCTGAGTGAAACGAAGCTCAAGGGTAAAGGGGAAGAGTGGTTTGGGAATGTCTTGGGAGTAAAGTCAGGGGTTAGTGAGAAGACAAGAACAAGGGAAGGAGTAGCAATACTCCTGAAACAGGAGTTGTGGGAGTATGTGATAGAATGTAAGAAAGTAAATTCTCGATTAATATGGGTAAAACTGAAAGTTGATGGAGAGAGATGGGTGATTATTGGTGCATATGCACCTGGGCATGAGAAGAAAGACCATGAGAGGCAAGTGTTTTGGGAGCAGCTGAATGAGTGTGTTAGTGGTTTTGATGCACGAGACCGGGTTATAGTGATGGGTGATTTGAATGCAAAGGTGAGTAATGTGGCAGTTGAGGGAATAATTGGTATACATGGGGTGTTCAGTGTTGTAAATGGAAATGGTGAAGAGCTTGTAGATTTATGTGCTGAAAAAAGGACTGATGATTGGGAATACCTGGTTTAAAAAGCGAGATATACATAAGTATACTTATGTAAGTAGGAGAGATGGCCAGAGAGCGTTATTGGATTACGTGTTAATTGACAGGCGCACGAAAGAGAGACTTTTGGATGTTAATGTGCTGAGAGGTGCAACTGGAGGGATGTCTGATCATTATCTTGTGGAGGCTAAGGTGAAGATTTGTATGGGTTTTCAGAAAAGAAGAGTGAATGTTGGGGTGAAGAGGGTGGTGAGAGTAAGTGAGCTTGGGAAGAAGACTTGTGTGAGGAAGTACCAGGAGAGACTGATTACAGAATGGAAAAAGGTGAGAACAATGGAAGTAAGGGGAGTGGGGGAGGAATGGGATGTATTTAGGGAATCAGTGATGGATTGCGCAAAAGATGCTTGTGGCATGAGAAGAGTGGGAGGTGGGTTGATTAGAAAGGGTAGTGAGTGGTGGGATGAAGAAGTAAGAGTATTAGTGAAAGAGAAGAGAGAGGCATTTGGATGATTTTTGCAGGGAAAAAATGAAATTGAGTGGGAGATGTATAAAAGAAAGAGACAGGAGGTCAAGAGAAAGGTGCAAGAGGTGAAAAAAAGGGCAAATGAGAGTTGGGGTGAGAGAGTATCATTAAATTTTAGGGAGAATAAAAAGATGTTCTGGAAGGAGGTAAATAAAGTGCGTAAGACAAGGGAGCAAATGGGAACTTCAGTGAAGGGCGCAAATGGGGAGGTGATAACAAGTAGTGGTGATGTGAGGAGGAGATGGAGTGAGTATTTTGAAGGTTTGTTGAATGTGTTTGATGATAGAGTGGCAGATATAGGGTGTTTTGGTCGAGGTGGTGTGCAAAGTGAGAGGGTTAGGGAAAATGATTTGGTAAACAGAGAAGAGGTAGTGAAAGCTTTGCGGAAGATGAAAGCCGGCAAGGCAGCAGGTTTGGATGGTATTGCAGTGGAATTTATTAAAAAAGGGGGTGACTGTATTGTTGACTGGTTGGTAAGGTTATTTAATGTATGTATGACTCATGGTGAGGTGCCTGAGGATTGGCGGAATGCGTGCATAGTGCCATTGTACAAAGGCAAAGGGGATAAGAGTGAGTGCTCAAATTACAGAGCTATAAGTTTGTTGAGTATTCCTGGTAAATTATATGGGAGGGTATTGATTGAGAGGGTGAAGGCATGTACAGAGCATCAGATTGGGGAAGAGCAGTGTGGTTTCAGAAGTGGTAGAGGATGTGTGGATCAGGTGTTTGCTTTGAAGAATGTATGTGAGAAATACTTAGAAAAGCAAATGGATTTGTATGTAGCATTTATGGATCTGGAGAAGGCATATGATAGAGTTGATAGAGATGCTCTGTGGAAGGTATTAAGAATATATGGTGTGGGAGGCAAGTTGTTAGAAGCAGTGAAAAGTTTTTATCGAGGATGTAAGGCATGTGTACGTGTAGGAAGAGAGGAAAGTGATTGGTTCTCAGTGAATGTAGGTTTGCGGCAGGGGTGTGTGATGTCTCCATGGTTGTTTAATTTGTTTATGGATGGGGTTGTTAGGGAGGTGAATGCAAGAGTTTTGGAAAGAGGGGCAAGTATGAAGTCTGTTGGGGATGAGAGAGCTTGGGAAGTGAGTCAGTTGTTGTTCGCTGATGATACAGCGCTGGTGGCTGATTCATGTGAGAAACTGCAGAAGCTGGTGACTGAGTTTGGTAAAGTGTATGAAAGAAGAAAGTTAAGAGTAAATGTGAATAAGAGCAAGGTTATTAGGTACAGTAGGGTTGAGGGTCAAGTCAATTGGGAGGTGAGTTTGAATGGAGAAAAACTGGAGGAATTGAAGTGTTTTAGATATCTGGGAGTGGATCTGGCAGCGGATGATACCATGGAAGCGGAAGTGGATCATAGGGTGGGGGAGGGGGCGAAAATTCTGGGAGCCTTGAAGAATGTGTGGAAGTCGAGAACATTATCTCGGAAAGCAAAAATGGGTATGTTTGAAGGAATAGTGGTTCCAACAATGTTGTATGGTTGCGAGGCGTGGGCTATGGATAGAGTTGTGTGCAGGAGGATGGATGTGCTGGAAATGAGATGTTTGAGGACAATATGTGGTGTGAGGTGGTTTGATCGAGTAAGTAACGTAAGGGTAAGAGAGATGTGTGGAAATAAAAAGAGCGTGGTTGAGAGAGCAGAAGAGGGTGTTTTGAAATGGTTCGGGCACATGGAGAGAATGAGTGAGGAAAGATTGACCAAGAGAATATATGTGTCGGAGGTGGAGGGAACAAGGAGAAGTGGGAGACCAAATTGGAGGTGGAAAGATGGAGTGAAAAAGATTTTGTGTGATCGGGGCCTGAACATGCAGGAGGGTGAAAGGAGGGCAAGGAATAGAATGATTTGGAGCGATGTGGTATACCGGGGTTGACGTGCTGGCAGTGGATTGAATCAAGGCATGTGAAGCGTCTGGGGTAAACCGTGGAAAGCTGTGTAGGTATGTATATTTGCGTGTGTGGACGTATGTATATACATGTGTATGGGGGTGGGTTGGGCCATTTCTTTCGTCTGTTTCCTTGCGCTACCTCGCAAACGCGGGAGACAGCGACAAAGCAAAAAAAAAAAAAAAAAAAAAAAATCCTTCTTTCCCTCCTCTCTGATGATTTTCTATTATTCCCATCTATACCACTCCTCCTTCCATACCTTCCCACAACTTGCATTCGTCATTTCTATTTTCACTCTATATACCTTGCCCAAGGATATCAGTTTCACCATTCCTCAGCTCATCCAAACTATAACATTTAAATTTCTCCACAAGCTCCCCCTTTTACTCTCACCAGTCATCCCATTAAATATTCAGAGCCATCACCCTTAATCACTCATCCCTCTAACTTCCCAGCAAAACTGATGGGCTCCAGTGCTGCTTCTTAGCCTTTTTGTCTAACCCTTGACAGGTCAGTTGCAGAGGGCAACTCCAGTGCAGTCTTTCCCAGAGGCAGCAGGGCTCTCAGATTGTCCGAAAAACTAAAACACCTGCACACCTAATTCCATTACACAATTCATGATTTTTTTCATAGCATCACACTACACATATGTATTTTGCAGGATCTTTTATGTATTTCATATGTTTTTTTTGGGTAGTAAGGAAGGTAAAAGGGATAAATTTGAAGAGAGGGGTATGTATGCAGTCTGTAGGAGATGAGAGGGCCTAGGAGGTAAGTTGTTGTCTGCTAATGATACAACACTGGTGGCAGATTCGAATGTGAAACTGCAGAAGTTAGTGACTGAGCTTAGAAGGGTATTTTAAAGGAGGAAGTTGAGAGTAAGTGTGAATAAAAGCAAAGTTATTAAGTTTAACAGTTGGGGGACAGGTTAGTTTGGCTGTGAGTTTGAATGGAGAAAAATTTCAGGAAGTGAAGTGTTTTAGATACCTGAAAGTGGACATGGTAGTGAATGGAAACATAGAAGCAGAAGCGAGTCACAGGGTGGGTGAGGGGGTAAAGGTTCTGGGAACACCCAAGAATATGTGGAAAGAGAGATCATTGTCTTGAAGGGCAAATATGGGTATGTTTGAAGGTATAGTATTCCCAAGATTAGTATTTGGATGCAAGGCATGGGGTATAGTTAAGACTATGCAGAATAGGGTGGATTTGTTGGAAACAGAATATTTAAGGACAGTATGTAGTATGAGGGGGTTTGCTTGAATAAGTGATGAATGAAGAAGGAGGTGTGGTAATAAAATGAGGGTGGTTAAGACAACTGAAGAGAGTGTGCTGAAATGGCTTGGACATAAGAAGAGAATGAGGGAGGAAAATGTTGACAAAGAGGATATATGTGTCAGAGGGGAGGGGATAAGGAACACGGGGGGACCAAATTGGAGATGGAAAGATGGATTGACAAGAATATTGAGTGATGAGGGCCTGAACATAAAGAAGGGTGAAAGGCAATTATGGGATAGATTGAATTGGAACAATATGGTATACAGGGGTCAATGTGCTGTCAATGGACTGAACCAGAGCATGTGAAGCGTCTGGGGTAAACCAATGGAAGATCTGTGGGTCCTGTGGTTTCAGTGCATTGCACATAACAGCAAGAGAATAGATGTAAGCAGGCCACTCTTCATCTGTTCCTAGTGCTACCTCACTAACATGGGGAATGATAATCAAGCATTGAAAAATATTTTTACATGTTTTCTTATATAGACAAAGCTTGTTTTGGGAGCAGCTGAGTGAGTGTGTTAGCAGCTTTGATGCACGAGACCAGGTTATAGTGATGGTTGATTTAAATGCGAAGGTGAGTAATGTGGCAGTTGAGGGTATAATTGGTGTACTGTACATGGGGTGTTCATTGTTGTAAATGGAAATGGTGAAGAGCTTGTGGACTTGTGTGCTGAAAAAGGACTGGTGATTGGAAATACCTGGTTTAAAAAGAGGGATATACATAAGTATACGTATATGAGTAGGAGAGATAGTCAGAGGGCATTATTGGATTCTATGTTAATTGATAGGCATGTAAAAGTGACTGTTGGATGTGAATGTGCTGAAAGGGGCAGCTGGAGGAATGTTTGATCACTATCTTGTGGAGACAAAGGTGAAGATTTGTAGTGGTTTCCAGAAAAGAAGACAGAAGAGAGTGGGAGAGTAAGTAAGCTTGGAAAGGAGACTTGTGTGAGGAAGTACCAGGAGAGATTGAGAGTAGAATGGCAAAAATAAGAGCAAATGACGTGAGGGGTGTGGCTGAGGAATGGGAAGTATTTAGGGAAGCAGTGATGGCTCGCACAAAAGATGCATGTGGCATGAGAAAGGTGGAAGGTGGACAGATTAGAAAGGGTAGTGAGTGATGGGATGAAGTAAAGTTGATAGCGAAAGAGAAAAGAGAGGCGTTTGGACGATACTTGCAGGAAAGTAGTGAAATGACTGGGAGATTTGTAATAGGAAGTGGCAGGAGGGTAAAAGAAAGGTGCAAGAGGTGAAAAAAGGGCAAAAGAGAGTTAGGGTGATAAAGTATCATTGAATTTTAGGGAGAATAAAAATCATATGGGAAAAAATGCAATTGAGTGGGAGATGTATAAAAGAAAGAGACAGAAGGTCAAGAGAAAGGTGCAAGAGGTGAAAAAGAGGGCAAATGAGAGTTGAGGTGAGAGAGTATCATTAAATTTTAGGGAGAATAAAAAGATGTTCTGGAAGGAGGTAAATAAAGTGCGTAAGACAAGGGAGCAAATGGGAACTTCAGTGAAAGGCGCAAATGGGGATGTGATAACAAGTAGTGATGATGTGAGAAGGAGATGGAGTAAGTATTTTGAAGGTTTGATGAATGTGTTTCATGATAGAGTGGCAGATGTAGGGTGTTTTGGTCGAGGTGGTGTGCAAAGTGAGAGGGTTAGGGAAAATGATTTGGTAAACAGAGAAGAGGTAGTAAAAGCTTTGCGGAAGATGAAAGCCGGCAAGGCGGCAGGTTTGGATGGTATTGCAGTGGAATTTATTAAAAAAGGGGGTGACTGTATTATTGACTGGTTGGTAAGGTTATTTAATGTATGTATGACTCATGGTGAGGTGCCTGAGGATTGGCGGAATGCGTGCATAGTGCCATTGTACAAAGGCAAAGGGGATAAGAGTGAGTGCTCAAATTTCAGAGGTATAAGTTTGTTGAGTATTCCTGGTAAATTATATTGGAGGGTATTGATTGAGAGGGTGAAGGCATGTACAGAGCATCAGATTGGGGAAGAGCAGTGTGGTTTCAGAAGTGGTAGAGGATGTGTGGATCAGGTGTTTGCTTTGAAGAATGTATATGAGAAATACTTAGAAAAGCAAATGGATTTGTATGTAGCATTTATGGATCTGGAGAAGGCATATGATAGAGTTGATAGAGATGCTCTGTGGAAGGTATTAAGAATATATGGTGTGGGAGGCAAGTTGTTAGAAGCAGTGAAAAGTTTTTATCGAGGATGTAAGGCATGTGTATGTGTAGGAAGAGAGGAAAGTGATTGGTTCTCAGTGAATGTAGGTTTGTGGCAGGGGTGTGTGATAACTCCATGGTTGTTTAATTTGTTTATGGATGGGGTTGTTAGGAGGTGAATGAAAGAGTTTTGGAAAGAGGGGCAAGTATGAAGTCCGTTGTGGATGAGAGAGCTTGGGAAGTGAGTCAGTTGTTGTTCGCTGATGATACAGCGCTGGTGGCTGATTCATGTGAGAAACTGCAGAAGCTGGTGACTGAGTTTGGTAAAGTGTGTGAAAGAAGAAAGTTAAGAGTAAATGTGAATAAGAGCAAGGTTATTAGGTACAGTAGGGTTGAGGGTCAAGTCAATTGGGAGGTAAGTTTGAATGGAGAAAAACTGGAGGAAGTAAAGTGTTTTAGATATCTGGGAGTGGATCTGGCAGCGGATGGAACCATGGAAGCGGAAGTGGATCATAGGGTGGAGAAGGGGGCGAAAATCATGGGAGCCTTGAAGAATGTGAGGAAGTCGAGAACATTATCTCGGAAAGTAAAAATGGGTATGTTTGAAGGAATAGTGGTTCCAACAATGTTGTATGGTTGCGAGGCATGGGCTATGGATAGAGTTGTATGCAGGAGGGTGGATGTGCTGGAAATGAGATGTTTGAGGACAATGTGTGGTGTGAGGTGGTTTGATCGAGTAAGTAACGTAAGGGTAAGAGAGATGTGTGGAAATAGAAAGAGCGTGGTTGAGAGAGCAGAAGAGGGTGTTTTGAAATGGTCTGGGCACATGGAGAGAATGAGTGAGGAAAGATTGACCAAGAGGATATATGTGTCGGAGGTGGAGGGAACGAGGAGAAGAGGGAGACCAAATTGGAGGTGGAAAGATGGAGTGAAAAAGATTTTGTGTGATCGGGGCCTGAACATGCAGAAGGGTGAAAGGAGGGCAAGGAATAGAGTGAATTGAATCGATGTGGTATACCGGGGTTGACGTGCTGTCAGTGGATTGAATCAGGGCATGTGAAGCGTCTGGGGTAAACCATGGAAAGCTGTGTAGGTATGTATATTTGCGTGTGTGGATGTGTATGTGGGTGGGTTGGGCCATTTCTTTCGTCTGTTTCCTTGCGCTGCCTCGCAAACGCGGGAGACAGCGACAAAGCAAAAAAAAAAAAAAAAAGTTGAGTATTCCTGATAAATTATATGGAAGGGTATTGATTGAGAGGGTGAAGGCATGTACAGAGCATCAGATTGGGGAAGAGCAGTGTGGTTTCAGAAGTGGTAGAGGATGTGTGGATCAGGTGTTTGCTTTGATTAATGTACGTGAGAAATACTTAGAAAAGCAAATGGATTTGTATGTAGCATTTATGGATCTGGAGGAGGCATATGATAGAGTTGATGGAGATGATCTGTGGAAGGTATTAAGAATATATGGTGTGGGAGGCAAGTTGTTAGAAGCAGTGAAAAGTTTTTATTGAGGAGGTAAGGCATGTGTACGTGTAGGAAGAGAGGAAAGTGATTGGTTCTCAGTGAATGTAGGTTTGCGGCAGGGGTGTGTGATGTCTCCATGGTTGTTTAATTTGTTTATGGATGGGGTTGTTAGGGAGGTGAATGCAAGAGTTTTGGAAAGAGGGGCAAGTATGAAGTCTGTTGTGGATGAGAGAGCATGGGAAGTGAGTCAGTTGTTGTTCGCTGATGATACAGCGCTGGTGGCTGATTCATGTGAGAAAGCGCAGAAGCTGGTGACTGAGTTTGGCAAAGTGTTTGAAAGAAGAAAGTTAAGGATAAATGTGTATAAGAGCAAGGTTATTAGGTACAGTAGGGTTGAGGGTCAAGTCAATTGGGAGGTAAGTTTGAATGGAGAAAAACTGGAGGAAGTAAAGTGTTTTAGATATCTGGGAGTGGATCTGGCAGCGGATGGAACCATGGAAGCGGAAGTGAATCATAGGGTGGGGGAGGGGGTGAAAATCCTGGGAGCTTTGAAGAATGTGTGGAAGTCGAGAACATTATCTCGGAAAGTATAAATGGGTATGTTTGAAGGAATAGTGGTTCCAACAATGTTGTATGGTTGCGAGGCGTGGGCTATGGATAGAGTTGTGTGCAGGAGGGTGGATGTGCTGGAAATGAGATGGTTGAGGACAATGTGTGGTGTAAGGTGGTTTGATCGAGTAAGTAATGTAAGGGTAAGAGAGAGGTGTGGAAATAAAAAGAGCGTGGTTGAGAGAGCAGAAGAGGGTGTTTTGAAATGGTTTGGGCACATGGAGAGAATGAGTGAGGAAAGATTGACCAAGAGGATATATGTGTCAGAGGTGGAGGGAACGAGGAGAAGTGGGAGACCAGATTGGAGGTGGAAAGATGGAGTGAAAAAGATTTTGAGTGATCGGGACCTGAACATGCAGGAGGGTGAAAGGCGGGCAAGGAATAGAGTGAATTGGATCAATGTGGTATACCAGGGTTGACGTGCTCTCAGTGGATTGAATCAGGGCATGTGAAGCATCTGGGGTAAACCATGGAAAGTTGTGTGGGGCCTGGATGTGGAAAGGGAGCTGTGGTTTCGGGCATTATTGCATGACAGCTAGAGACTGAGTGTGAACGAATGGGGCCTTTGTTGTCTTTTCCTAGCGCTACCTCGCACACATGAGGGGGGAGGGGGATGGTATTCCATGTGTGGCGAGGTGGCGATGGGAATGAATAAAGGCAGACAGTGTGAATTGTGTGCATGGGTATATATGTATGTGTCTGTGTGTATATATATATGTGTACATTGAGATGTATAGGTATGTATATTTGCGTGTGTGGACGTGTATGTATATACATGTGTATGGGGTGGGTTGGGCCATTTCTTTCATCTGTTTCCTTGCGCTACCTCGCAAACGCGGGAGACAGCGACAAAGCAAAATAAAATAAATGAAAAATAAAAATATGTTTTGGAAGAAAGTAAATAAAGTGTGTAAGACAAGAGACAAGAAAACAAATGGAACATCAGTGAAGGGGCAAATTGAGAGGTAATAACAAGTAGTGATGAAGTGAGAAGGAGATGGCATGAGTATTTTGAAGGTTTGCTCATTTTGTTTGATGATAGAGTGGCTGATATAGGGTGTTTTGGTCGATGTGGTGTGCGAAGTGAGAGTGTTAGGGAGAATAGTTAGGTAAATAGAGAAGAGGTAGTAAAGGCTTTTTAGAAGATGAAATGTGGCAAGTCGGCAGATTTGGATGGCATTGCAGTGGATTTTATTAAAAAAGGGGGTAGCTGTGTTGTTGATAGGTTGGTAAGGATATTAAGTGTATGTATGGATCATGGTGAGGTGCCTAAGGATTGGCAGCATGCATGCATAGTGTAATTGTACAAAGGCAAAGGGGATAAAGGTGAATGTTCAGATTGCAGAGGCATAATTTGGTGAGTATTCCTGGGAAATCATATGGGAGGGTATTGATCAAGAGGGTAAAGGCATGTACACAGCATCAGATTGGGGATGAGCAGTGTGGTTTCAGAAGTGGTCGAGGATGTGTGGATGAGGTGTTTGTTTTGAAGATTGTATGTGAGAAATACTTAGAAAAACAAATGGATTTGTATGTAGCATTTATGGATCTAGAGAAGGCATATGGTAGGGTGGATAAAAATGCTTTGGGGAAGGTTTTGAGAGTATATGGTGTGAGAGGTAAGTTGCTGAAAGCAGTCAAATGTTTTTACCAAGGACGTAAGACATGTTTACGAGTAAGAAGAGAGGAGGGTGATTGGTTCCCAGTGAATGTCTGTCTGCGGCAGGGATGTATGATGTCCCCATGGTTCCTTGATTTATTTATGGATGGAGTGATTAGGGAGGTAAATGCAAGTTTTGGAGAAAGGGGCAAGTATACAGTCTTTTGTGGATGAGAGGACTTGGGAAGTGAGTCAGTTGTTTTTCGCCAGTGATACAGCTCTGATGCCTGATTCGGGTAAGAAAATGCAGAAGTTTTTGACTGAGTTTGGAAAAGTGTGTGAAAGAAGGAAGTTCAGAGTAAAGTGAATGAGAGGAAGGTTATTAGGTTCAGTAGAGTTGAGGGACTAGTTAATTGGGATGTAAGTTTGAATGGAGAAAAATTGGAGGAAGTGAAGTGTTTTAGATATCTATGAGTGGATTTAGCAGTGGAGGGAACCATGGAAGCGGAAGTGGGTCACAGGGTAGGGGAAGGGATGAAGGTTCTAAGAGCGATGAAGGATGTGTGGAAGGAGAGAACTTTATCTCAGAGAGCAAAAATGGGTATGATTGAAGGAATAGTAGTTTCAACAATGCTATATGGTAGTGAGGCAATGGCTATAGATAGGGTTGTATGGAGGAGGGTAGATGTGTTGGAAATGAAATGTTTGAGGACAATATGTAGTGTGAAGTGGTTTGAAGGGGTAAGTAATGAAAGGGTAAGAGAGATGTGTGGCAATAAAAAGTGTGGTTGAGAGAGCAGAAGAGGGTGTATTGAAATGGTTTGGTCACATGTAGAGAATGAGTGAGGAAAGATTGACAAGGAGGATATATGTATCAGAGGTGGAGAGAACAAAGAGTAGTGGGAGACCAAATTGGAGATGGAAGGATGGGGTGAAAAAGATTTTGAGCAGTCGGGGCCTGAACATACAGGAGGATTAAAGGCGTGCAAGGAATAGAGTGTTGTCAGTGGGCTGAACCAGGGCATGTGAAGCGTCTGGGGTAAACCATGGAAAGTTTTGTGGGGCCTGGATGTGGAAAGGGAGCTGTGGTTTTGGTATATTACACATGACTGAGTGTGAACGAATGTGGCCTTTGTTGTCCTTTCTTAGCGCTACCTTGTGCACGCATGGGGGGAGGGGGGTTACCATTTCATATGTGGCAGGATGGCGATGGGAATGGATGAAGGCGGCAAGTATGAAGATGTACATATGTATATATGTATAGGTATGCATACATTGAAATATATAGTTATGTATATGCTCGTGAGTGGGCTTTTATGTATATGCATGTGTAAGTGGATGGGTTGGGCCATCTTTCGTCTGTTTCCTTGCACTGCCTTGCTAATGCGGGAGACAGCAGCTAAGTATGATAAAGTAAAAATATGTACAAACAGCAACTACGTATAATAGAAAAAATAAAAATACGTACAGGGCATCAGATTGGGAAGAGCAGTGTGGTTTTAGAAGTGGTGGAGGATGTGTGGATCAGGTGTTTTCTTTGAAGAATGTATGTGAGAAATACTTAGAAAAACATGTATTTGTATGTATGCACAGCAACTAAGTATAATAAATAAAATAGAAATATGTACAGGGCATCAGATTTGGGAAGAGCAGTGTGGTTTCAGAAGTGGTAGAGGATGTGTGGATTAGGTGTTTGCTTTGAAGAATGTATGTGAGAAATACTTAGAAAAACAGATGTATATGTATGTAGCATTTATGGATCTGGAGAAGGCATATAATGGAGTTCATAGACATGCTTTGTGGAAGGTATTAAGAGTATATGGTGTGGGAGGTAAGTTGCTAGAAGCAGTGAAAAGTTTTTATCGGAGATGTAAGGCATGTGTACGAGTAGGAAGAGAGGAAAGTGATTGGTTCCCAGTGAATGTCGGTTTGTAGCAGGGGTGTGTGATATCTCCATGGTTGTTTAATTTGTTTATGGATGGGGTTGTTAGGTAAGTGAATGCAAGAGTTTTGGAGAGAGGGGCAAGTATGCAGTCTGTTGTGGATGAGAGGGCTTGGGAAGTGTCAGTTGTTTGCTGATGATATAGTGCTGGTGGCTGATTCGGGTGAGAAACTGCAGAAGCTGGTGACTGAGTTTGGTAAAGTGTGTGAAAAAAGAAAGCTGAGTATAAAAGCGAATAAGAACAAATAGGGAGGTGATAACAAGTAGTGGTGATGTGAGAAGGAGATGGAGTGAGTATTTTAAAGGTTTGCTGAATGTGTTTGATGATAGAGTGGCAGATATAGGGTGTTTTGGTCGAGGTGGTGTGCAAAGTGAGAGGGTTAGGGAAAATGATTTGGTAAACAGAGAAGAGGTAGTGAAAGCTTTGCGGAAGATGAAAGCCGGCAAGGCAGCAGGTTTGGATGGTATTGCAGTGGAATTTATTAAAAAAGGGGGTGACTGTATTGTTGACTGGTTGGTAAGGTTATTTAATGTATGTATGACTCATGGTGAGGTGCCTGAGGATTGGCGGAATGCGTGCATAGTGCCATTGTACAAAGGCAAAGGGGATAAGAGTGAGTGCTCAAATTACAGAGGTATAAGTTTGTTGAGTATTCCTGGTAAATTATATGGGAGGGTATTGATTGAGAGGGTGAAGGCATGTACAGAGCATCAGATTGGGGAAGAGCAGTGTGGTTTCAGAAGTGGTAGAGGATGTGTGGATCAGGTGTTTGCTTTGAAGAATGTATGTGAGAAATACTTAGAAAAGCAAATGGATTTGTATGTAGCTTTTATGGATCTGGAGAAGGCATATGATAGAGTTGATAGAGATGCTCTGTGGAAGGTATTAAGAATATATGGTGTGGGAGGAAAGTTGTTAGAAGCAGTGAAAAGTTTTTATCGAGGATGTAAGGCATGTGTACGTGTAGGAAGAGAGGAAAGTGATTGGTTCTCAGTGAATGTAGGTTTGCGGCAGGGGTGTGTGATGTCTCCATGGTTGTTTAATTTGTTTATGGATGGGGTTGTTAGGGAGGTAAATGCAAGAGTTTTGGAAAGAGGGGCAAGTATGAAGTCTGTTGGGGATGAGAGAGCTTGGGAAGTGAGTCAGTTGTTGTTCGCTGATGATACAGCGCTGGTGGCTGATTCATGTGAGAAACTGCAGAAGCTGGTGACTGAGTTTGGTAAAGTGTGTGGAAGAAGAAAGTTAAGAGTAAATGTGAATAAGAGCAAGGTTATTAGGTACAGTAGGGTTGAGGGTCAAGTCAATTGGGAGGTGAGTTTGAATGGAGAAAAACTGGAGGAAGTGAAGTGTTTTAGATATCTGGGAGTGGATCTGGCAGCGGATGGAACCATGGAAGCGGAAGTGGATCATAGGGTGGGGGAGGGGGCGAAAATTCTGGGGGCCTTGAAGAATGTGTGGAAGTCGAGAACATTATCTCGGAAAGCAAAAATGGGTATGTTTGAAGGAATAGTGGTTCCAACAATGTTGTATGGTTGCGAGGCATGGGCTATGGATAGAGTTGTGCGCAGGAGGATGGATGTGCTGGAAATGAGATGTTTGAGGACAATGTGTGGTGTGAGGTGGTTTGATCGAGTGAGTAACGTAAGGGTAAGAGAGATGTGTGGAAATAAAAAGAGCGTGGTTGAGAGAGCAGAAGAGGGTGTTTTGAAGTGGTTTGGGCACATGGAGAGGATGAGTGAGGAAAGATTGACCAAGAGGATATATGTGTCGGAGGTGGAGGGAACAAGGAGAAGAGGGAGACCAAATTGGAGGTGGAAAGATGGAGTGAAAAAGATTTTGTGTGATCGGGGCCTGAACATGCAGGAGGGTGAAAGGAGGGCAAGGAATAGAGTGAATTGGAGCGATGTGTTATACTGGGGTTGACGTGCTGTCAGTGGATTGAATCAAGGCATGTGAAGCGTCTGGGGTAAACCATGGAAAGCTGTGTAGGTATGTATATTTGCGTGTGTGGACGTATGTATATACATGTGTATGGGGGGGGGTTGGGCCATTTCTTTCATCTGTTTCCTTGCGCTACCTCGCAAACGTGGGAGACAGCGACAAAGTATAATAAAATATGAAAAATAAGAACAAGGTTATTGGGTTCAGTAGGGTTGATGGGCAAGTAAATTGGGAGGTAAGTTTGAAAGGAGAAAAACTGGAGGAAGAGAAGTGTTTTAGATATCTGGGAGTGGATTTGGCAGCGGATGGAACCATGAAAGTGGAAGTAAGTCACAGGGTAAGGGAGGGGCGAAAGTTCTGGGAGCATCGAAGAATGTGTGGAAGGTGAGGATGTTATCTCAGAGAGCAAAAATGGGTATGTTTGAAGGAATAGTCGTTCTAACAATGTTATGTGGTTGTTAGGCATGGGCTATAGAGAGTTGTGTTGTAATAAAAAGTGTGGTCGAGAAAGCAGAAGAGGGTGTATTGAAGTGGTTTGGTCTCATGGAGAGAATGAGTGAGGAAAGATAAACAAAGAAGATATACATGTGAGAAGTGGAATGAACGAGGAAAAGTGGGAGACCAAATTGGAGGTGGAAGGATGGAATGAAAAAGATTTTGAGGGATCAGGGCCTGAATACAGGAGGGTGAAAGGTGTGCAAGAAATAGAGTGAATTGGAACGATGTGGTATACCGGGGTCGACGTGCTGTCAGTGGATTGAACCAGGGCATATGAAGCGTCTTAGGTAGACAATGCAAAGTTTTGTGGGGCCTGGATGTGCAAAGGGAGCTATGGTTGCGGTGCATTACACATGATAGCTAAAGACTGAGTGTGAATGAACGTGGCCTTTGTTGTGTTTTCCTAGTGCTACCTCATATCCACGGGATGGTGGAGGGGGGTGCCATTTCATGTGTGACGGGGCGGCGGCAGGAATGGATGAAGGCAGCATGTATGAATATGAACTTGTGTATATATGTATATGTCTGTGTATGTATATGTATGCATACATTGAAATGTATAGGTATGTATATGTGTGCATGTGGGTGTTTATATTTATACATACTTCCCATGCATTCCTCGCGTGTCGTAGAAGGCGACTAAAGGGGATGGGAGCGGGGGGCCAGAAACCCTCCCCTCCTTGTATTTTGACTTTCTAAAAGGGGAAACAGAAGAAGGAGTCACACAGGGAGTGCTCATCCTCCTCGAAGGCTCAGATTGGGGTGCCTAAATGTGTGTGGATGTAACCAAGATGAGAAAAAAGGAGAGATAGGTAGTATGTTTGAGGAAAGGAACCTGGATGTCTTGGCTCTGAGTGAAACGAAGCTCAAGGGTAAAGGGGAAGAGTGGTTTGGGAATGTCTTGGGAGTAAAGTCAGGGGTTAGTGAGAGGACAAGAGCAAGGGAAGGAGTAGCACTACTCCTGAAACAGGAGTTGTGGGTGTGTGTGATAGAGTGTAAGAAAGTAAACTCTAGATTGAGATGGGTAAAACTGAAAGTGGATGGAGAGAGATGGGTGATTATTGGTGCATATGCACCTGGGCATGAGAAGAAAGATCATGAGAGGCAAGTGTTTTGGGAGCAGCTGAATGAGTGTGTTAGTGGTTTTGATGCACAAGACCGGATTATAGTGATAGGTGATTTGAATACAAAGGTGAGTAATGTGGCAGTTGAGGGAATACTTGGTATACATGGGGTGTTCATTGTTGTAAATGGAAATGGTGAAGAGCTTGTGGATTTGTTTGTGGAGAAAGGACTGGTGATTGGGAATACCTGGTTTAAAAAGCGAGATATACATAAGTATACGTCTGTAAGTAGGAGAGATGGCCAGAGAGCGTTATTGGATTACGTGTTAATTGATAGGTGCACGAAAGAGAGACTTTTGGATGTTAATGTGCTGAGAGGTGCAACTAGAGGGATGTCTGATCATTATCTTGTGGAGGCAAAGGTGAAGATTTGTGTGGGTTTTCAGAAAAGAAGAGAGATTGTTGGGGTGAAGAGAGTGGTGAGAGTAAGTGAGCTTGGGAAGGAGACTTGTGTGAGGAAGTACCAGGAGAGACTGAGTACAGAATGGAAAAAGGTGAGAACAAAGGAGGTAAGGTGAGTGGGGGAGGAATGGGACGTATTTAGGGAAGCAGTGATGGCTTGCGCAAAAGATGCTTGTGGCATGAGAAGCGTGGGAGGTGGGCAGATTAGAAAGGGTAGCGAGTGGTGGGATGAAGTAAGAGTATTAGTGAAAGAGAAGAGAGAGGCATTTGGATGCTTTTTTGCAGGGAAAAAATGCAAATGAGTGGGAGATGTATAAAAGAAAGAGGCAGGAGGTCAAGAGAAAGGTGCAAGGTAGAGGATGTGTGGATCAGGTGTTTGCTTTGAAGAATGTATGTGAGAAATACTTGGAAAAACAAATGGATTTGTATGTAGCATTTATGGATATGGAGAAGGCATATGTTAGAGTTGAGAGAGATGCTCTGTGGAAGGTATTAAGAATATATGGTGTGTGAGGTAAGTTGCTAGAAGCAGTGGAAAGCTTTTATCAAGGATGTAAGGCATGTGTACAAGTAGGAAGAGAGGAAAGTGATTGGTTCTCAGTGAATGTAGGTTTGTGGCAGGGGTGCATGATATCTCCATGGTTGTTTGACTTGTTTAAGGATGGAGTGAATGCAAAAGTTTTGGAGAGATTGGTAAGTATGCAGTCTGTTGTGGATGAGAGGGCTTGGGAAGTGAGATAGTTGTTGTTTGCTGATGATACAGCACTGGTGGCTAATTTGTGTGAGAAAATTCAAAAGCTGGTGACTGAGTTTGGTAAAGTGTGTGAAAGAAGAAAGCTGATGGTAAATGTGAATAAGAGCAAGGTTATTAGCTACAGTAGGGTTGAGGGACAAATCAATTGGGAGGTAAGTTTAATGGAGAAAAACTGGAGGAAGTGGAGTGTTTTAGATATCTGGGAGTGGATTTTGCAGCGAATGGTACCAAGGAAGTTGAAGTGAGTCACTGGGTGGGGGAGGGGGCGAAGGTCCTTGGAGCATTGAAGAATGTTTGGAAGGGCAAAATGTTATTTCGGAGAGCAAAAATGGGTATGTTTGAAGGAATAGTGGTTCCAGCAATGTTATATGGTTGCGAGGTGTGGGCTGTTGGTAGGGTTGTGCGAACGAGGATGGATGAGTTGGAAATGAGATGTTTGAGGACAGTATGTGGTGTGAAGTGGTTTGATCGAGTAAGTAATGAAATTGTAAGAGAGATGTGTGGTAATAAAAAGAGAGAGCAGAAGAGGGTGTATTGAAATGGTTTGGTCACATGGAGAGAATGAGTGAAGGCAAGATTGATAAAGAGGATATATGTGTCAGAGGTAGAGGGAACGAGGAGAGGTGGGAGACCAAATTGGAGGTGGAAGAAAAGAGTGAAAAAGATTTTGAGTGATCAGAGCCTGAACATATACGAGAGTGAAAGGTGTGCAAGGAATAGAGTGAATTGGAACGATGTGGTGTACTGGGGTTGACATGCTGTTAATGGATTGAACCAGGGCATGTGAAGCGTCCAGGGTAAACCATGGAAAGTTCTGTGGGGCCTGGATGTGGAAAGGGAGCTATGGTTTTGGTGCATTACACATGACAGCTAGAGACTGAGTGTGAACGAATGTTACCTTTGTTGTCTTTTTCTAGTGCTACCTCTTGTGCACGGGGGTAGGGGGGTTCCATTTCATGTTTGGCGGTGTGGCGGCCGGAATGAATGAAGGCAGCAAGTATGAATATGTACATGTGCGTATATGTATATATCTGTGTATGTATATGTTTGTATACGTTGAAATGTATAGGTATGTATATGTGCGTGTGTGGGTGTGTATTTATATACATGTGTATGTGGGTGGGTTGGGCCATTCTTTCATCTGTTTCCTTGCACTACCTCGCTAACATGGGTGACAGCACAAGGCTTTCATCACCTCTTCTTCTCACTTAGTTAAACCACTTTCCATGGCTCTCTTACTTTGCTTACCTACCAGCCTAAATGCCCTACATCTGCCACCCTGTCATGCACATTCAGTAACCCTTCAAAATACTCACTCCATTTCCTCCTCATCTCATCACCACTTGCCACCACTTTCCCAATTAGTCCCTGCACCAGTGTTTACATTTGTTCCCTTGTTTTATTTGCACTACTATCCTCCTTCCAAAACATCTTATTCTCCCTGAAATTTATTGATACCAACTCACCCCAACTGTGATTTTGCCCTCTTCTAACCCTGCACCTTCCTCTTGACCTCCTGTTGCTTTCTCTTATTCATCTTCCAACCATTTGCACACCATCCTTGTAAGTACTGCTCATATCCCTCTCTTTTTTTTTCTTTCACTAGCAACTTTACTTCATCATCCTACCACTCCCTACCATTTCTCATCTGCTCGTCTCCCACCTTACACGTCACATGCATATCACATATGCCAGCACTTCTTCCTTAAATACTTCCACGCCTTACCTACTGTCCAAGCTTTCAATTACTTTTACCTTTTGCCTTTCTACACTCAGTCTTTCTTGGTACTTCCTCATACAAGTCTCTTTTTCAAGCTCGCTTACTTTCACCACTCTCCTCTCACCTGTATCATTTCCTCTTTTCTAAAAGCCTTTACAAGTCCTCACCGTTGCCTCCAACAGGTAATGATCAGACATCCCAACAGTTGTCTCTCTCAACACATACACATCCAAGAGTTTCTTTCATTTTTCATGTCTATCAATTAATATGCAATCCAATAATGCCCGCTGACTGTCTTTTCTACTTACATACCTATACTTGCGTGTCTTTCTTTTTAAACCAGGTATTCCTACTCACCAGCCCTTTTCAGCAAACAACACTTTTTCTATGCTGCCTGGGCAGTGCAAAAGTATGTATTATCCCCGACAGCATTTTGATGGTTATTAACAGGTGACTTGAAAAGTATAGATGCCAGATGTGGAAACATTGTTCAATCCCCTAATTTTTGCTTCCTAATTTACTACACTGCTATTTACCATGCCTTGGATTTTTTAATGCTTCACTCCACGTACAACACACTTGCAGTCAAGTGCTGGTGGCATCTTGTGGCATATATGGCACATCAGCAACCAATGGGCCAGGTAGCATATGCCAGAAACATTCAGCAAGAGTTTACAGTTGTTCTTATGACAGCTTGACACTTATGCTTTAGGATGAAAGAATCTCAAACTAGATATATTGTTCAGTTGAGTAAATGTAAGAGCTGCATTTTGATTAAGGTTAAGATATTTAAAACTTTGAACATTTATCCATCAGAGTCATGAAGATATCATTGGTTCATGACATGGCAGAGAGTGTGGTTGGTGACCTCACACCACACTGTGGAGTCTCAGGTGAGGACAAACATAAGCGTGAAGTGGCAGCTATGGAGTACTTCAAAAGTTTGGTTGGAGAAAAAGCTGGCAATGAAATGTTTAACTTATTTTTGGTGAGTTTAACAAGTTTTGTGATGAGATTGTTAACGACCAAAAACTTTTTTATTCTCATTTGATAATACTGTACTTTCAACTCTAGAAAATTCTGTCATTCCATATGATGTAATGTAGGATATATTAATGATATGACTGTGTAACACACTTTTTGTTCCTAGGTAGTAGTGTTATTAATCTCTTCAAACTTTGCTTTTGTGACCGCGACAGTGATATTTTGAAATTTCCCTATTTTGGGAGCAGCTGAGTGAGTGTGTTAGTAGTTTTGATCCACGAGACCTGGTTATAGCGATGGGTGATTTGAATGCAAAGGTGAGTAATTTGGCAGTTGAGGGAATACAAGGTGTACATGGGGTGTTCAGTGTTGTAAGTGGACATGGTGAAGAGCTTGTAGATTTATGTGCTGAAAAAGGACTGGTGATTGGGAATACCTACCTGGTTTAAAATGAGAGATATACGTAAATATACATATGTAAGTAGGAGAGATGGCCAGAGAATGTTATTGGATTACATGTTAATTGATAGGCATGCAAAAGAGAGACTTCTGGATGTTAATGTGCTGAGAGGGGCAACTGGAGGGATGTCTGATCATTATCTTGTGGAGGCGAAAGTGAAGATTTGTAGAGGTTTTCAGAAAAGAAGAGAGAATGTTGGGGTGAAGAGAGTGGTGAGAGTGAGCGAGCTTGGGAAGAAGACTTGTGTGAGGAAGTACCAGGAGAGACTGAATACAGAATGGAAAAAGGTGAGAACAAAGGATGTAAGGGGAGTGAGGGAGGAATGGGATGTATTTAGGGAAGCAGTGATGGCTTGTGCAAAAGATGCTTGTGGCACGAGAAGTGTTGGAGGTGGGCAGATTAGAAAGGGTAGTGAGTGGTGGGATGAAGAAGTAGGATTATTAGTGAAAGAGAAGAGAGAGGCATTTGGACAATTTTTGCAAGGAAATAATGCAAATGAGTGGGAGAGGTATAAAAGAAAGAGACAGGAGGTCAAGAGAAAGGTGCAAGAGGTGAAAAAGAGGGTAAATGAGAGTTGGGGTGAGAAAGTACCATTAAATTTTAGGGAGAATAAAAATATGTTTTGGAAGGAGGTAAATAAAGTGCGTTAGACAAGGGAACAAATGGGAACATCAGTGAAGGGAGCTAATGGGGAGGTGATAGCAAGTAGTGGTGATGTGAGAAGGAGATGGAGTGAGTATTTTGATGGTTTGTTGAATGTGTTTGATGATAGAGTGGCAGATATAGGGTGTTTTGGTCGAGGTGATGTGTAAAGTAAGAGGGTTAGGGAGAATGATTTGGTAAACAGAGAAGAGGTAGTAAAAGCTTTGTGGAAGATGAAAGCCGGCAAGGCAGCAGGTTTGGATGGCATTGCAGTGGAATTTATTAAAAAATGGGGTGACTGTATTGTTGGTAAGATTATTTAATGTATGTATGACTCATGGCGAGATGCCTGAGGATTGGCGGAATGCTTGCATAGTGCCAATGTACGAAGGCAAAGGGGATAAAAGTGAGTGCGCAAATTACAGAGGTATAAGTTTGTTGAGTATTCCTGGTAAATTATATGGGAGGGTATTGATTGAGAGTGTGAAGGCATGTACAGAGCATCAGATTGGGGAAGAGCAGCATGGTTTCAGAAGTGGTAGAGGATGTGTGGATCAGGTGTTTGCTTTGAAGAATGTATGTAAGGAATACTTAGAAAAGCAAATGGATTTGTATGTAGCATTTATGGATCTGGAGAAGGCATATGATAGAGTTGATAGAGATGCTCTGTGGAAGGTATTAAGAATATATGGTGTGGGAGGCAAGTTGTTAGAAGCAGTGAAAAGTTTTTATCAAGGATGTAAGGCATGTGTATGTGTAGGAAGAGAGGAAAGTGATTAGTTCTCAGTGAATGTTGGTTTGCGGCAGGGGTGCGTGATGTCTCCATGGTTGTTTAATTTGTTCATGGATGGGGTTGTTAGGGAGGTGAATGCAAGAGTTTTGGAAAGAGAGACAAGTATGCAGTCTGTTGTGGATGAGAGAGCTTGGGAAGTGAGTTAGTTGTCGTTTGCTGATGATACAGCGCTGGTGGCCTATTCGGGCGTGAAACTGCAGAAGCTGATGACTGAGTTTGGTAGTGTGTGAAAGAAGAAAGCTGAGAGTAGATGTGAATAAGAGCAAGGTTATTAGGTACAGTAGAGTTGAGGGTCAAGTCATTTGGGAGGTAAGTTTGAATGGAGAAATACTGGAGGAAGTAAAGTGTTTTAGATATCTGGGAGTGGATCTGGCAGCGGATGGAACCATGGAAGCGGAAGTGAATCATAGGGTGGGGGAGGGGGCAAAAATTCTGGGAGCCTTGAAGAATGTTTGGAAGTCAAGAACATTATCTTGGAAAGCAAAAATGGGTATGTTTGAAGGAATAGTGGTTCCAACAATGTTGTATGATTGTGAGGCGTGGGCTATAAATAGAGTTGTGCGCAGGAGGGTGGATGTGCTGGAAATGAGATGTTTTAGGACAATATGTGGTGTGAGGTGGTTTGATCGAGTAAGTAATGAAAGGGTAAGAGAGATGTGTGGTAATAAAAAGAGTGTGGCTGAGAGAGCAGAAGAGGGTGTTTTGAAATGGTTTGGTCACATGGAGAGAATGAGTGAGGAAAGATTGAACAAGAGGATATATGTGTCAGAGGTGGAGGGAACAAGGAGAAGAGGGAGACCAAATTGGAGGTGGAAAGATGGAGTGAAAAAGATTTTGAGTGATCGGGGCCTGAACATGCAGGAGGGTGAAAGTCGTGCAAGGAATAGAGTGAATTGGAACGATGTGGTATACTGGGGTCCACGTGCTGTCAATGGATTGAACCAGGGCATGTGAAGTGTCTAGGGTAAACTGTGGAAAGTTCTGTGGGGCCTGGATGTGGAAAGGGAGCTGTGGTTTTGATGCATTATACATGACAGCTAGAGACTGAGTGTGAACGAATGTGGCCTTTGTTTACTTTTCCTAGCGCTACCTCGTGCACATGCGGGGCGAGGGGGTTTTCATTTCATGTGTGGCAGTGGCGACGGGAATGAATAAGGGCTGACTATGAATTATGTACATGTGTATATATGTATATGTGTGTGTGTGTATATATATATATATATATATATATATATATATATATATATATATATATATATATATATGTATACGTTGATATGCATAGGTAGGTGTATGTGCTGTGTGTGGACGTGTATGTATATACATGTGTATGTGGGTGGGTTTAGCCATTCTTTCGTCTGTTTCCTTGTGCTACCTCGCTAACGCATGAGGCAGCGACAAAGTATAATGAATAATACATAACCTGTTTCCACTTGGACAGCAGGCGAATTTGCACATTGTTATTCACAAAAAAAATCAGACAATATTTATTTATTTATTATACTTTGTCGCTGTCTTCTGCATTAGCGAGGCAGTGCAAGGAAACATACGAAAGAATGGCCCAATCCACCCACATACACATGTATATACATACATACACCTCCACTCACGCACATATACATAGCTATACATTCAACATATACATACACAGACATATACATATATACACATGTACATAAGTCATACTTGCTGTCTTTGTTCGTTCCCGTCGCCACCCCGCCACACATGAAATGACACCCCCCCTCCCCCCGCACATGCTCGAGGTAGCGCTAGGAAAAGACAGCAAAGGCCACGTTCGTTCACACTCAGTCTCTAGCTGTCATGTATAATGCACCGAAACCACAGCTCCCTTTCCACAACCAGGCCCCACAAAACTTTCCATGTATTTACACAAATGTTAAACAAAAGTGATCACAAAAGATGTAGAAGTGAGTAGTTTTTTGAGATTTACAATTGTACTGTAAATCACTTTCACAAATCAGACCCTAGATAATCTCCCATCATGTTTTCATTAAATGTTCCATGGTCGCGGTGTTCAAAGTCTAGTATATCCTGGTGGAAGTGTTCGCCTTGCTCCTCTGAATACGCTCCCATGTTCTTGAATTTATCCAGATGAGTGTCAAGGATATGGACTTTAAGGGACATCTTGCAGCCCATTTTGCCATAGTTCTTCACCATTGTCTCAACCAGCTCCACATAGTTTTCGTCCTTGTGGTTGCCCAGGGATCCCCAAACCACTGCAACAAAGCTCTACTAAGCTGCTTTTTCCTTCCTAGTGAGCTTCTTGGGGAATTTCTTGCACTCCAGGATCTGCTTTATCTGTGATCTGACTTTTTACCTTTGCCTTAGACAGCTTAGAGAAGAGGTCTTGAAGGTACTTGAAGGCTGCAGACTCCTTATCTAGAGCTGTGACAAATTGTTTCATAAGACCAAAATTCATGTGCAGTGGTGGCATCAACACTTTCTTACGGTCTACTAGTGGCACTCACTTGACGTTCATCCCCACAGAGAATTTTGTCCACTGTGGCCAGTCCCACCTGTGGTAGTGTGCCGCATGTCCCTGCTGTCCCAGAGGTAAAGATAGCAGTGAATCTTGGTAAAACTGCTTTGGAGACCCATCAGGAATGCCACCATTTTGACATCTCCAATGACCTCCCAGCTGTACTCATCATGCTTCAAGGCATCTAGCAAGGTCTTATCATTGTTATATTCTTCTTTGAGGTGCACCGAGTGAGCCAGGGGAAGAGACAAGTATGGAGCATTATGGAGCAGCACGGCTTTGAGGCTCCTGGATGGGCTGTCAATAAGGAAGCACCACTCATTCAGGTTATAGGGGATTGCAATTACCTTAAACCAAACAGATTGCTTACATTTTGGTAGAAGCAGAGCCCATGTTAATGAGTGAAGAAGCTGGAAACACCTAAGTGATGCTTCCACTGATCTGCCATTTGCACACTTTCATCCAACAAGTTCCACTGCTTGAGCCTAGACGTCAAAAGCTCAGCATTGGACTTTTTGAGATTAAGATCACTGATCAAGTTGTTGAGGTGTTTTTGATTGGGGTAGTATGGGTTTCTCTCCTCAGCTGCAACTCTGATATTATAATCTGGGTCTACAACACCCTCTGACTACTATTTATACTACTGGAAACTTCTAGAACGTTCTAAATTGGCTACTCAGCTCAAACTTTATCTGGAATGTTCTGAAATATAGGGAAATTTCAAAATATCACTGTCCAGATCACAAAAGCAAAGTTTCAAGGGAATAATAGCCATTTTCTATACTCTTTAGACATAATCAATTTGAAAATAGAACTTATTACCCAGGAACAAAAAAGTAAGCATTTGTTACACAGTATACTTTTATTATTCTTATTTATTATGTGACTTTTGCATAGAAATCGGTACCCTGTGAATGGTAATTTACTTTTTTTCGCATGTGGCAGGCAGACCTATTTAATCAAGTTTGCTAGAACATAGATCAGAAAATCAGACTTCCTTAAATAATGTTTGCCATTCTTTCATCAACTGTGTGCTTTTGAACACTGAATTTTTTCTTGTGAAGGCTACACTGTCACTGAATCATTAGCACTGCCCTTTTCCACACAGGTGAGTCACGTAGCTAATGGCCTGTACACAAACAGACAGCAAGATAAGTCCTGTATATAGATAACCTTAGTAAAGTTGTGGAAAACTTTTGTATTACAGGTTGAGTATCCCTTATCCAAAATGCCTGGGACCAGAAGTGTTTCGGGTTTTTAATTCTTTAGATTTTGGAAAACTTGCATATACTAGAGGAAACCACTTTTATGATAGGTGGCTTAGGTTTTTATGAAATCTCATTTTTGCATAGTTGATTACCTGCACAGTTTGACCTGTAAAGGGAATGTATGAAATTTGATATCATCTGATATCCTGTCTGCATCCTACCAGGTAGGCTTTCCTCACTTGTCACTGTAAAATATCTTTTTTTTTTATTATACTTTGTCTCTGTCTCCCTCGTTAGCGAGATAGCACAAGGAAACAGACGAAAGAATGGCCCAACCCCCCCACATACACATGTATAAACATACACATCAACACACGCACATATACATACCAATACATTTCAATGTATACATATATATACATACACAGACATACTTATAAACACATGTACATAATTCATACTTGCTTCCTTTATTCATTCCCATCGCCACCCCACGACACATGAAAAGACAACCCCTTCCCCCCGCATGCGTGCGAGATAGTGCAAGGAAAAGACAACAAAGGCAACATTTGATCACACTCAGTCTCTAGCTGTCATGTATAATGCACCAAAACCACAGCTCCCTTTCCACATCCAGGCCCCACAAAACTTTCCATGGTTTACCCCAGACGCTTCACATGCCCTGGTTCAAAGCATGTCGAACCCGGTATACCACATTGTTCCAATTCACTCTATTCCTTACACACCTTTGACCCTCCTACACGTTCAGCCCCCGAGCGCTCAAAATCTTTTTCACTCCATCTTTCCACTTCCAATTTGGTCTCCCACTTCTCCTCGTTCCCTCCACCTCTGACACATATATCCTCTTTGTCAATCTTTCCTCACTCAAACTCCCTCTTCTGCTCTCTCAACCACACTCTTTTTATTACCACACATTTCTCTCACCCTTTCATTGCTTACTCGAGGAAACCACCTCACACCACATATTGTCCTCAAACATCTCATTTCCAACACATCCACACCTCCTCCACACATCTTTATCGCCTCGCAACCAAGTAACATTGTTGGGACCACTATTCCTTCAAACATACCTGTTTTTGCTTTCCAAGATAATGTTCTTGCCTTCCACACATTTTTCAGTGCTCCCAGAATTTTCGCCCCCTCCCCTACCCTGTGACTCACTTTCACTTCCATGGTCCCATCCATTGCCAAATCCACTCTCAGGTATCTAAAACACTTCACTTCCTCCAGTTTTTCTCCATTCAAACTTGCCTCCCATTTGACATGTCCCTCATCCCTACTGTACCTAATAACCTTTGCTCTTATTCACATTTACTCTCAGCTTTCTTCTTTCACACACTTTACAGTAAAATATGAGCTTGATTTTGTCTTCCTCTGCCTGTCAAAGTGAAATATATGCAGTCTTTTTGTGTCTTTCTGACTTTGCACAGTGAAACATCAGCAGTCTCTCTGTGTCTTCCTCATCCTGTCACAGTGAAACATCAGCAGTCTGTCTGTGTCTTCTTCAGCATGTCACAGTGAAACATCAAGCAGTCTTTCTGCTGGCCTCCTCAGCATGTCATAGTGAAACATAAGCAGTCTTTCTGCTGTCTTCCTCAGCGTGTCACAATGAAACATAAGCAGTCTTCTGTTGTCTTATTCAGCCTGTCACAGTCTGAAGGAATGGAATCCTATCTCAGCATGTTTGCAAGTGATGAAAAGGCCATGAGGGAATTGAAAAGCAGGGAGGATTACATCAGCTTTCAAGGGGACCTAAACAGGCTCCAAAGTTGGTCTGAAAATTGATTAATGAAATTCAGCCAAAGCAAATGTAAAGTAATGAGGATAGAACAGAGAAAAAGATGGCCTCAATGTAATTATTACTTAGCAGGAAAAATGCTTTAGGAGTATGTATCTGAGAAGGACTTTGGAGTTAACATCATCCTTAAATTGTCACCAGAGTCCCATATTAGGAGACTAGTTAGGGAGACAAAGCGTTTGCTGGCAAATATCAGAATAGCTTTCAAGTATATGGATAAGAAAATATTTAGCAAAATATTTGGATCCCACATAAGGCCAAATTTCGAATATGATTCTCAGGTTCAGTCACTGTGCCTAAAGAAACACAATAATCTCAGGAAAGGTCCAGAGGAAACAAAGATAGGATCAGCATTAGGAGAGCAAAGTTATAGGAAAAGATAGTGAACAGTTTTTTTGAAGAGTTGTAAGGATAGAGCAACTAGGGAGCATACCATGAAATTGAATAAGAAACACAATAGAAAGAAACAATAATCTCAGGGAAGGTCCAGAGGCAACAAAGATAGGATCAGAATTAGGAGAGCAAAGTTATAGGAAAAAACAGTGAACAGTTTTTTGAAGAGTTGTAGGGATAGAGCAACTAGGGAACATACCATGAAATTGAATAAGAAATTGTGAATAAGGATGGAAAGAAATACTTCCAAGTATACAGATATGGAAATATATAGCAAGATATTCACTCCCTACATAAGGCCAAATTTCAAATATGATTTTCTTGTTTGGTCACTGCACCTGAAGAAGTGCAAAATCTCATAGAGAAGGTCCAAATGTCCAATGGCAACAAAAAAAGCATCAGAATTGGAAAAGCTAAGTTATAGGAAAAGACTAGAAGTTTGAATTTACCCACCTTGGCAGAGAGAGAAGAGGGGGGGGGGGGATGACTTGATCACAACCCCCCTAAGTTTTAAAAGAGACCAATGATGTGGACAGTGAACAGTTCTTTGAAGAGTTATAGGGATAGAGCAACTAGGGAATATAATTTGAAATTAGATAAGAAATTTGTCGATAAAGAGGTAAAGAAATACTTTATAGTATAAGAATGGTAGATGGATGGAACAGAATGACTGAGGACATGTTCAATGCACACAGCATACATAGATTTGAGAGGCTGTATGATGGTAGATAATGTTCAAGAGATGGGGACCCATGAGTTTAAACCTCCCTCCATGTATAGTACAAATAGGTAATTATGTGAAACATCAGCAGTCCCTTTCCTGTGTTACTCAATCTGTTAGATTGAAACATAAGCAGTCTCTCTATTTCTTCTTATTCTGCATTTCATCAGTACTTCCTGAACACTGGGAAATGTGAATGTGTTATAAAGAAGACTAAGATACTTTTGTAGATTATTAGTATTATTATTTTGCTTTGTCGCTGTCTCCCACGTTTGCAAGGTAGCGCAAGGAAACAGACGAAATAAATGGCCCAACCCACCCCCATACACATGTATATACATACATGTTCACACACACAGATATACATACCCATACATCTCAATGTACACATACATATACACACATAGACATATACATATATATATACACATGCACACAATTCACACTGTCTGCCTTTATTCATTCCCATCGCCACCTTGCCACACATGGAATAACATCCCCCTCCCCCCTCATGTCTGCAAGGTAGCGCTAAGAAAAGACAACAAAGGCCCCATTCGTTCACACTCAGTCTCTAGCTGTCATGCAATACAGTGGTTAAATTGATGAAAACTGCTATTGACGTTTGTGTAAATAAATTATACATTTCCCTTTTCCATAGCCAGAGGTTGAACCATTATGTGACATTCCTTTTTCATTTCATTTCCAGCTAGAAGTTTCAGTTTTCTAAATTATTTCTTACATTTTTCATATTTTTTTTTTTTTTTTTTTTTGCTTTGTTGCTGTCTCCCGCGTTTGCGAGGTAGTGCAAGGAAACAGACAAAAGAAATGGCCCAACCCACCCCCATACACATGTATATACATACGTCCACACCCGCAAATATACATACCTACACAGCTTTCCATGGCTTACCCCAGACGCTTCACATGCCCTGATTCAATCCACTGACAGCACGTCAACCCCGGTATACCACATCGATCCAATTCACTCTATTCCTTGCCCTCCTTTCACCCTCCTACATGTTCAGGCCTCGATCACACAAAATCTTTTTCACTCCATCTTTCCACCTCCAATTTGGTCTCCCACTTCTCGTTCCCTCCACCTCCGACACATATATCCTCTTGGTCAATCTTTCCTCACTCATTTTCTCCATGTGCCCAAACCATTTCAAAACACCCTCTTCTGCTCTCTCAACCACGCTCTTTTTATTTCCACACATCTCTCTTACCCTTACGTTACTTACTCGATCAAACCACCTCACACCACACATTGTCCTCAAACATCTCATTTCCAACACGTCCATCCTCCTGCGCACAACTCTATCCATAGCCCACGCCTCGCAACCATACAACATTGTTGGAACCACTATTCCTTCAAACATACCCATTTTTGCTTTCCGAGATAATGTTCTCGACTTCCACACATTCTTCAAGGCTAGCAGGATTTGCGCCCCCTCCCCCACCCTATGATCCACTTCCGCTTCCATGGTTCCATCCGCTGCCAGATCCACTCCCAGATATCTAAAACACTTCACTTCCTCCAGTTTTTCTCCATTCAAACTCACCTCCCAATTGACTTGACCCTCAACCCTACTGTACCTAATAACCTTGCTCTTATTCACATTTACTCTTAACTTTCTTCTTCCACACACTTTACCAAAGTCAGTCACCAGCTTCTGCAGTTTCTCACATGAATCAGCCACCAGCGCTGTATCATCAGCGAACAACAACTGACTCACTTCCCAAACTTTCTCATCCCCAACAGACTTTATACTTGCCCCTCTTTCCAAAACTCTTGCATTCACCTCCCTAACAACCCCATCCATAAACAAATTAAACAACCATGGAGACATCACACACCCCTGCCGCAAACCTACATTCACTGAGAACCAATTACTTTCCTCTCTTCCTACACGTACACATGCCTTACATCCTCGATAAAAACTTTTCACTGCTTCTAACAACTTGCCTCCCACACCATATATTCTTAATACCTTCCACAGAGCATCTCAATCAACTCTATCATATGCCTTCTCCAGATCCATAAATGCTACATACAAATCCATTTGCTTTTCTAAGTATTTCTCATATAAATTATTCAAAGCAAACACCTGATCCACACATCCTCTACCACTTCTGAAACCACACTGCTCTTCCCCAATCTGATGCTCTGTACATGCCTTCACCCTCTCAATCAATATCCTCCCATATAATTTACCAGGAATACTCAACAAACTTATACCTCTGTAATTTGAGCACTCACTCTTATCCCCTTTGCCTTTGTACAATGGCACTATGCACGCATTCCGCCAATCCTCAGGCACCTCACCATGAGTCATACATACATTAAATAACCTTACCAACCAGTCAATAATACAGTCACCCCCTTTTTTAATAAATTCCACTGCAATACCATCCAAACCTGCTGCCTTGCCGGCTTTCATCTTCCGCAAAGCTTTTACTACCTCTTCTCTGTTTACCAAATCATTTTCCCTAACCCTCTCACTTTGCACACCACCTCGACCAAAACACCCTATATCTGGCACTCTATCATCAAACACATTCAACAAACCTTCAAAATACTCACTCCATCTCCTTCTCACATCACCACTACTTGTTATCACCTCCCCATTTGCGCCCTTCACTGAAGTTCCCATTTGCTCCGTTGTCTTACGCACTTTATTTACCTCCTTGCAGAACATCTTTTTAATCTCCCTAAACTTTAATGATACTCTCTCACCCCAACTCTCATTTGCCCTCTTTTTCACCTCTTGCACCTTTCTCTTGACCTCCTGTCTCTTTCTTTTATACATCTCCCACTCAATTGCATTTTTTCCCTGCAAAAATCGTCCAAATGCCTCTCTCTTCTCTTTCACTAATAATCTTACTTCTTCATCCCACCACTCACTACCCTTTCTAATCAACCCACCTCCCACTTTTCTCATGCCACAAGCATCTTTTGCGCAATCCATCAATGATTCCCTAAATACATCCCATTTCTCCTCCACTCCCCTTACTTCCATTGTTCTCACCTTTTTCCATTCTGTACTCAGTTTCTCCTGGTACTTCCTCACACAAGTCTCCTTCCCAAGCTCACTTACTCTCACCACCCTCTTCACCCCAACATTCACTCTTCTTTTCTGAAAACCCATACAAATCTTCACCTTAGCCTCCACAAGATAATGATCAGACATCCCTCCAGTTGCACCTCTCAGCACATTAACATCCAAAAGTCTCTCATTCGTGCGCTTGTCAATTAACAAGTAATCCAATAACGCTCTCTGGCCATCTCTCCTACTTACATACGTATACTTATGTATATCTCGCTTTTTAAACCAGGTATTCCCAATCACCAGTCCTTTTTCAGCACATAAATCTACAAGCTCTTCACCATTTCCATTTACAACACTGAACACCCCATGTATACCAATTATTCCCTCAACTGCCACATTACTCACCTTTGCATTCAAATCACCCATCACTATAACCCGGTCTCGTGCATCAAAACCAGTAACACACTCATTCAGCTGCTCCCAAAACACTTGCCTCTCATGGTCTTTCTTCTCATGCCCAGGTGCATATGCACCAATAATCACCCATCTCTCTCCATCAACTTTCAGTTTTACCCATATTAATCGAGAATTTACTTTCTTACATTCTATCACATACTCCCACAACTCCTGTTTTAGGAGTACTGCTACTCCTTCCCTTGCTCTTGTCCTCTCACTAACCCCTGACTTTACTCCCAAGACATTCCCAAACCACTCTTCCCCTTTACCCTTGAGCTTCGTTTCGCTAAGAGCCAAAACATCCAGGTTCCTTTCCTCAAACATACTACCTATCTCTCCTTTTTTCACATCTTGGTTACATCCACACACATTTAGACACCCCAGTCTGAGCCTTCGAGGAGTATAAGCACTCCCCACGTGACTCCTTCTTCTGTTTCCCATTTTAGAAAGTTAAAAAATACAAGGAGGGGAGGATTTCTGGCCCCCCGCTCCCGTCCCCACTAGTCGCCTTCTACGACACGCGAGGAATGCATGGGAAGTATTCTTTCACCCCTATCCCCAGGGATAATATATATAATATATATATAAATATATATATAAATATATATATATATATATATATATATATATATATATATATATATATATATATATATATATATATATATATATGCATATGCACCTGGGCATGAGAAGAAAGATCAAGAAAGGCAAGTGTTTTGGGAGCAGCTGAATGAGTGTGTTAGTGGTTTTGATGCACGAGACCGGGTCATAGTGATGGGTGATTTGAATGCAAAGGTGAGTAATGTGGCAGTTGAGGGAATAATTGGTATACATGGGGTGTTCAGTGTTGTAAATGGAAATGGTGAAGAGCTTGTAGATTTATGTGCTGAAAAAAGACTGATGATTGGGAATACCTGGTTTAAAAAGCGAGATATACATAAGTATACTTATGTAAGTAGGAGAGATGGCCAGAGAGCGTTATTGGATTACGTGTTAATTGACAGGCGCGCGAAAGAGAGACTTTTGGATGTTAATGTGCTGAGAGGTGCAACTAGAGGGATGTCTGATCATTATCTTGTGGAGGCTAAGGTGAAGATTTGTATGGGTTTTCAGAAAAGAAGAGTGAATGTTGGGGTGAAGAGGGTGGTGAGAGTAAGTGAGCTTGAGAAGGAGACCTGTGTGAGGAAGTACCAGGAGAGACTGAGTACAGAATGGAAAAAGGTGAGAACAATGGAAGTAAGGGGAGTGGGGGAGGAATGGGATGTATTTAGGGAATCAGTGATGGATTGCGCAAAAGATGCTTGTGGCATGAGAAGAGTGGGAGGTGGGTTGATTAGAAAGGGTAGTGAGTGGTGGGATGAAGAAGTAAGAGTATTAGTGAAAGAGAAGAGAGAGGCATTTGGACGATTTTTGCAGGGAAAAAATGCAATTGAGTGGGGGATGTATAAAAGAAAGAGACAGGAGGTCAAGAGAAAGGTGCAAGAGGTGAAAAAAAGGGCAAATGAGAGTTGGGGTGAGAGAGTATCATTAAATTTTAGGGAGAACAAAAAGATGTTCTGGAAGGAGGTAAATAAAGTGCGTAAGACAAGGGAGCAAATGGGAACTTCAGTGAAGGGCGCAAATGGGGAGGTGATAACAAGTAGTGGTGATGTGAGAAGGAGATGGAGTGAGTATTTTGAAGGTTTGTTGAATGTGTTTGATGATAGAGTGGCAGATATAGGGTGTTTTGGTCGAGGTGGTGTGCAAAGTGAGAGGGTTAGGGAAAATGATTGGTAAACAGAGAAGAGGTAGTTAAAGCTTTGCGGAAGATGAAAGCCGGCAAGGCAGCAGGTTTGGATGGTATTGCAGTGGAATTTATTAAAAAAGGGGGTGACTGTATTGTTGACTGGTTGGTAAGGTTATTTAATGTATGTATGACTCATGGTGAGGTGCCTGAGGATTGGCGGAATGCGTGTATAGTGCCATTGTACAAAGGCAAAGGGGATAAGAGTGAGTGCTTAAATTACAGAGGTATAAGTTTGTTGAGTATTCCTGGTAAATTATATGGGAGGGTATTGATTGAGAGGGTGAAGGCATGCACAGAGCATCAGATTGGGGAAGAGCAGTGTGGTTTCAGAAGTGGTAGAGGATGTGTGGATCAGGTGTTTGCTTTGAAGAATGTATGTGAGAAATACTTAGAAAAGCAAATGGATTTGTATGTAGCATTTATGGATCTGGAGATAGAGCATCTCTATCAACTCTATCATATGCCTTCTCCAGATCCATAAATGCTACATACAAATCCATTTGCTTTTCTAAGTATTTCTCACATACATTCTTCAAAGCAAACACCTGATCCACACATCCTCTACCACTTCTGAAACCACACTGCTCTTCCCCAATCTGATGCTCTGTACATGCTTTCACCCTCTCAATCAATACCCTCCCATATAATTTACCAGGAATACTCAACAAACTTATATATATATATATATATATATATATATATTTTTTTTTATTTTTTTTTTATTATACTTTGTCGCTGTCTCCCGCGTTTGCGAGGTAGCGCAAGGAAACAGACGAAAGAAATGGCCCAACCCCCCCCATACACATGTATATACATACGTCCACACGCAAATATACATACCTACACAGCTTTCCATGGTTTACCCCAGACGCTTCACTTGCCTTGATTCAATCCATGATCTCATACAACATTGTTGGAACCACTACTCCTTCAAACATACCCATTTTTGCATTCCGAGATAATGTTCTCGACTTCCACACATTCTTCAAGGCCCCCAGAATTTTCGCCCCCTCCCCCACCCTATGATCCACTTCCACTTCCATGGTTCCATCCGCTGCCAGATCCACTCCCAGATATCTAAAACACTTCACTTCCTCCAGTTTTTCTCCATTCAAACTCACCTCCCAATTGACTTGACCCTCAACCCTACTGTACCTAATAACCTTGCTCTTATTCACATTTACTCTTAACTTTCTTCTTCCACACACTTTACCAAACTCAGTCACCAGCTTCTGCAGTTTCTCACATGAATCAGCCACCAACGATGTATCATCAGCGAACAGCAACTGACTCACTTCCCAAGCTCTCTCATCCCCAACAGACTTCATACTTGCCCCTCTTTCCAAAACTCTTGCATTTACCTCCCTAACAACCCCATCCATAAACAAATTAAACAACCATGGAGACATCACACACCCCTGCCGCAAACCTACATTCACTGAGAACCAATCACTTTCCTCTCTTCCTACACGTACACATGCCTTACATCCTCGATAAAAACTTTTCACTGCTTCTAACAACTTTCCTCCCACACCATATATTCTTAATACCTTCCACAGAGCATCTCTATCAACTCTATCATATGCCTTCTCCAGATCCATAAATGCTACATACAAATCCATTTGCTTTTCTAAGTATTTCTCACATACATTCTTCAAAGCAAACACCTGATCCACACATCCTCTACCACTTCTGAAACCACACTGCTCTTCCCCAATCTGATGCTCTGTACATGCCTTCACCCTCTCAATCAATACCCTCCCATATAATTTACCAGGAATACTCAACAAACTTATACCTCTGTAATTTGAGCACTCACTCTTATCCCCTTTGCCTTTGTACAATGGCACTATGCACGCATTCCGCCAATCCTCAGGCACCTCACCATGAGTCATACATACATTAAATAACCTTACCAACCAGTCAACAATACAGTCACCCCCTTTTTTTATAAATTCCACTGCAATACCATCCAAACCTGCTGCCTTGCCGGCTTTCATCTTCCGCAAAGCTTTCACTACCTCTTCTCTGTTTACCAAATCATTTTCCCTAACCCTCTCACTTTGCACACCACCTCGACCAAAACACCCTATATCTGCCACTCTATCATCAAACACATTCAACAAACCTTCAAAATACTCACTCCATCTCCTTCTCACATCACCACTACTTGTTATCACCTCCCCATTTGCGCCCTTCACTGAAGTTCCCATTTGCTCCCTTGTCTTACGCACTTTATTTACTTTCTTCCAGAACATCTTTTTATTCTCCCTAAAATTTAATGATACTCTCTCACCCCAACTCTCATTTGCCCTTTTTTTCACCTCTTGCACCTTTCTCTTGACCTCCTGTCTCTTTCTTTTATACATCTCCCACTCAATTGCATTTTTTCCCTACAAAAATCGTCCAAATGCCTCTCTCTTCTCTTTCACTAATACTCTTACTTCTTCATCCCACCACTCACTACCCTTTCTAATCAACCCACCTCCCACTCTTCTCATGCCACAAGCATCTTTTGCGCAATCCATCACTGATTCCCTAAATACATCCCATTCCTCCCCCACTCCCCTTACTTCCATTGTTCTCACCTTTTTCCATTCTGTACTCAGTCTCTCCTGGTACTTCCTCACACAGGTCTCCTTCCCAAGCTCACTTACTCTCACCACCCTCTTCACCCCAACATTCACTCTTCTTTTCTGGAAACCCATACAAATCTTCACCTTAGCCTCCACAAGATAATGATCAGACATCCCTCCAGTTGCACCTCTCAGCACATTAACATCCAAAAGTCTCTCTTTCGCACACCTGTCAATTAACACGTAATCCAATAATGCTCTCTGGCCATCTCTCCTACTTACATAAGTATACTTATGTATATCTCGCTTTTTAAACCAGGTATTCCCAATCATCAGTCCTTTTTCAGCACATAAATCTACAAGCTCTTCACCATTTCCATTTACAACACTGAACACCCCATGTATACCAATTATTCCCTCAACTGCCACATTACTCACCTTTGCATTCAAATCACCCATCACTATAACCCGGTCTCGTGCATCAAAACCACTAACACACTCATTCAGCTGCTCCCAAAACACTTGCCTCTCATGATCTTTCTTCTCATGCCCAGGTGCATATGCACCAATAATCACCCACCTCTCTCCATCAACTTTCAGTTTTACCCATATTAATCGAGAATTTACTTTCTTACATTCTATCACATACTCCCACAACTCCTGTTTCAGGAGTATTGCTACTCCTTCCCTTGCTCTTGTCCTCTCACTAACCCCTGACTTTACTACTTTACTATATATATATATATATATATGATATCGCTACCTCGCAAACGCGGGAGACAGCGACAAAGTATAATAAAAAAAAATATATATATATATATATATATATATATATATATATATATATATATATATATTTTTTTTATTTTATTATACTTTGTCGCTGTCTCCCACATTTGCGAGGTAGCGCAAGGAAACAGACGAAAGAAATGGCCCAACCCCCCCCATACACATGTATATACATACGTCCACACACGCAAATATACATACCTACACAGCTTTCCATGGTTTACCCCAGACGCTTCACATGCCGTGCTTCAATCCACTGACAGCACGTCAACCCCGGTATACCACATCGCTCCAATTCACTCTATTCCTTGCCCTCCTTTCACCCTCCTGCATGTTCAGGCCCCGATCACACAAAATCTTTTTCACTCCATCTTTCCACCTCCAATTTGGTCTCCCTCTTCTCCTTGTTCCCTCCACCTCCGACACATATATCCTCTTGGTTAATCTTTCCTCACTCATCCTCTCCATGTGCCCAAACCACTTCAAAACACCCTCTTCTGCTCTCTCAACCACGCTCTTTTTATTTCCACACATCTCTCTTACCCTTACGTTACTCACTCGATCAAACCACCTCACACCACACATTGTCCTCAAACATCTCATTTCCAGCACATCCATCCTCCTGCGCACAACTCTATCCATAGCCCACGCCTCGCAACCATACAACATTGTTGGAACCACTATTCCTTCAAACATACCCATTTTTGCTTTCCGAGATAATATTCTCTACTTCCACACATTCTTCAAGGCCCCCAGGATTTTCGCCCCCTCCCCCACCCTATGATCCACTTCCGCTTCCATGGTTCCATCCGCTGCCAGATCCACTCCCAGATATCTAAAACACTTCACTTCCTCCAGTTTTTCTCCATTCAAACTCACCTCCCAATTGACTTGACCCTCAACCCTACTGTACCTAATAACCTTGCTCTTATTCACATTTACTCTTAACTTTCTTCTTCCACACACTTTTCCAAACTCAGTCACCAGCTTCTGCAGTTTCTCACATGAATCAGCCACCAGCGCTGTATCATCAGCGAACAACAACTGACTCACTTCCCAAGCTCTCTCATCCCCAACAGACTTCATACTTGCCCCTCTTTCCAAAACTCTTGCATTTACCTCCCTAACAACCCCATCCATAAACAAATTAAACAACCATGGAGACATCACACACCCCTGCCGCAAACCTACATTCACTGAGAACCAATCACTTTCCTCTCTTCCTACACGCACACATGCCTTACATCCTCGATAAAAACTTTTCACTCCTTCTAACAACTCTATATATATATATATATATATATTTTTTTTTTTTTTTTTTTTTTTTTTTTTTTTTTTTTTTTTTATACTTTGTCGCTGTCTCCCGCGTTTGCGAGGTAGCGGAAGGAAACAGACGAAAGAAATGGCCCAACCCCCCCCATACACATGTACATACACACGTCCACACACACAAATATACATACCTACACAGCTTTCCATGGTTTACCCCGGACGCTTCACATGCCTTGATTCAATCCACTGACAGCACGTCAACCCCTGTATACCACATCGCTCCAATTCACTCTATTCCTTGCCCTCCTTTCACCCTCCTGCATGTTCAGGCCCCGATCACACAAAATCTTTTTCACTCCATCTTTCCACCTCCAATTTGGTCTCCCTCTTCTCCTCGTTCCCTCCACCTCCGACACATATATCCTCTTGGTCAATCTTTCCTCACTCATTCTCTCCATGTGCCCAAACCATTTTAAAACACCCTCTTCTGCTCTCTCAACCACGCTCTTTTTATTTCCACACATCTCTCTTACCCTTACGTTACTTACTCGATCAAACCACCTCACACCACACATTGTCCTCAAACATCTCATTTCCAGCACATCCATCCTCCTGCGCACAACTCTATCCATAGCCCACGCCTCGCAACCATACAGCATTGTTGGAACTACTATTCCTTCAAACATACCCATTTTTGCTTTCCGGGATAATGTTCTCGACTTCCACACATTTTTCAAGGCTCCCAAAATTTTCGCCCCCTCCCCCACCCTATGATCCACTTCCGCTTCCATGGTTCCATCCGCTGACAGATCCACTCCCAGATATCTAAAACACTTCACTTCCTCCAGTTTTTCACCATTCAAACTCACCTCCCAATTGACTTGACCCTCAACCCTACTGTACCTAATAACCTTGCTCTTATTCACATTTACTCTTAACTTTCTTCTTCCACACACTTTACCAAACTCCGTCACCAGCTTCTGCAGTTTCTCACATGAATCCGCCACCAGCGCTGTATCATCAGCGAACAACAACTGTCTCACTTCCCAAGCTCTCTCATCCCCAACAGACTTCATACTTGCCCCTCTTTCCAAAACTCTTGCATTTACCTCCCTAACAACCCCATCCATAAACAAATTAAACAACCATGGAGACATCACACACCCCTGCCGCAAACCTACATTCACTGAGAACCAATCACTTTCCTCTCTTCCTACACGTACACATGCCTTACATCCTCGATAAAAACTTTTCACTGCTTCTAACAACTTGCCTCCCACACCATATATTCTTAATACCTTCCACAGAGCATCTCTATCAACTCTATCATATGCCTTCTCCAGATCCATAAATGCTACATACAAATCCATTTGCTTTTCTAAGTATTTCTCACATACATTCTTCAAAGCAAACACCTGATCCACACATCCTCTACCACTTCTGAAACCACACTGCTCTTCCCCAATCTGATGCTCTGTACATGCCTTCACCCTCTCAATCAATACCCTCCCATATAATTTACCAGGAATACTCAACAAACTTATACCTCTGTAATTTGAGCACTCACTCTTATCCCCTTTGCCTTTGTA